>NC_143036.1:68037500-68142500 GCF_057628025.1 Oncorhynchus mykiss
TTTTTCTCCACTTATACAGGAGTAATAAAGGCCTAGTGTATTCATTTGGTGGGATTTTTATATATATATATATATATATATATATATATATATATATATATATATATATATATATATATATATATATATATATATATACAGTTGAAGGCGGAACTTTACATACACTTGGGTTAGAGTCATTAAAACTAGTTTTTCAACCACTCCACAAATTTCTTGTTAACAAACTATAGTTTTGGCAAGTCGGTTAGGACATCTACTTTGTGCATGACACAAGTAATTTTTCCAACAATTGTTTACAGACAGATTATTTCACTCATAATTCACTGTATCACAATACCAGTGACTCAGAAGTGTACATAAACTAAGTTGACTGTGCATTTAAACAGCTTGGAAAATTCCTGAAAACGATGTCATGGCTTTAGAAGCTTCTGATGAGCTAATTTACATCATTTGAGTCAATTGGAGGTGTACCTGTGGATGTATTTCAAGACCTACCTTCAAACTCAGTGCTTTTGTGCTTGACATCATGGGAAAATTAAAATACATTTCAGCCAACCTCCACAAGTCTGGTTCATCCTTGGGAGCAATTTCCAAACACCTGAAGGTACCACATTCATCTGAACAAACAATAGTAGGCAAGTATAAACACCATGGGACCACGCAGCCGTCATACCGCTCAGGAAGGAGATGTCTGTCTCCTAGAGATGAACGTACTTTGGTGCGAAAGGTGCAAATCAATCCCAGAACAACAGCAAAAGACCTTGTGAAGATGCTGGAGGAAACAGGTACAAAAGTATCTATATCCACAGTAAAACGAGTCCTATATCGACATAACCTGAAAGGCCGCTCAGCAAGGAGGAAGCCTTTGCTCCAAAACCGCCATAAAAAAGCCAGATTACGGTTTGCAACTGCAGCATCATGTTTTAGGGGTGCTTTGCTGCAGGAGGGACTGGTGCACTTCACAAAATACATGGCATCATGAGGAAAGAAAATTATGTGGATATATTGAAGCAACATCTCAAGACATCAGTCAGGAAGTTAAAGTATGGTCGCAAATGGGTCTTCCAAATGGACAATGACCCCAAGCATACTTCCAAAATTGTGGCAAAATGGATTAAGGACAACAAAGTCAATGTATTGGAGTGTCCATCACAAAGCCCTGACCTCAATCCTATAGAGAATTTGTGGGCAGAACTGAGAAAGTGTGTGTGAACAAGGAGGCCTACAAACCTGACTCAGTTACACCAGCTCTGTCAGGAGGAATGGGCCAACATTCACCCAACTTATTGTGGGAAGCTTGTGGAGGGCTACCTGAAACGTTTGACTTAAATTAAACAATTCAAAGGCAATGCTTGTTGTTTTTAGCTAAGGTGTATGTAAACTTCCGACTTCAACTGTGTGTATGTATATATATTTATTTGTATTTATCAGCGAGTGTTGCGGCCCGTCAGCACCCCTACTCCCCGTGGCTATGACTGGTACTCTTTGTATATTGCCTCGTTATTGGTATTTTATTGTCTTACTATGTCTTTTTTTAATTTAGCAAATATCTGTCTTACTTTTGGACTCTGCATTGTTGGGAATGGACTCGCAAGGAAGCCCTTCACGGTAAAGTCTACACCTTTTGAATTCGGGGCATGTGATGAATACAATTCGATTTGATTAAACCTAATGTCTTTGGCTGAGAGAAGATAGGGGTCTTTGAGTTCATGGTGTAGTCTGTATTTTCCCCTTAATAGGACTTTAGTGACCGCTCTCTACCTTGGTTCCCATCAATCACGACTGTCTATACACACTTCCAACAGCTATGGCGGAACAAGTGGGTGCAGGGGTGGGTACACGAACACACAAATGTGACCGGCCGGCTCCGTTCAGTCATGTCTAAATTTAGAAATTATGTTTTTTACATTGGATAAAAGTAGAGCTATAAAATGATATATCATACACTACAGTTGAGTAACAAAGGGAAATTAATTCTGCTTTGAAGGTTTATAAACGTGTAACCTCACTTTTGAGAAAATGAATGTTTGAATGTTTTAGTACCTACTGGAGAGCTCTTCTTTGTCTACACCCATTCAGCATTGTTCACACCCTCTCAAGCTTTAGCCCCACCCATCTCTTTAAGGGTTGATCCGAGCGTTCTGTCCTAACAACAACGGCCTAAGCTAACTGGCTAACTTTGGCTAGCTACTTTCAGATAAAAATGAGAGAACAGCTCACTCTGACCATTTCACTCGCCCTAGCAGAGCTGGTTAGGCTGTTTTATGTCATCCAGAGCGTTGGTGACTGCAACTGTGCTGCTGGCAACAATTTCATTATGCTTTTTTTGCCAACGTTTACTGACACCGGCCATGTTAAAACGGGTATTGAGTGTTCGTAAATTCGTCAGTTATTCTTCGCTCTGGCACACTCAGACTAGTGTGCTCTGAAATCGGAGTAGATAGCTAGAGCGAATTTACCAGCTACGTCGATCAACAGCTATCGTTTCGCAGTGACATCATGAACATTCTGTTGAAATGGATACTTGCATAGTGGAGTCTTTTGTTAAGATGTAGCTAGCTAGCTAAACACCGAACCATAATCCAAACTCATGCATGAATCTGCAGGTAGCTAACCAACTAGGTTCAATGTTAGCTAGCTAACATTAGGCTATAACTAGCAAATCAAATGGCTCTGCGATGCAAATAATATTACTACACAGATCATACATGTAACGTTAGCTAGCGGGTCAGCTAACGTTAGCTAGTGAGCTAACAGTACACTTTAACTTGAAATGAAAACACTTTCTGACAAAATTAGAAATGTGTAATATATGAAAATGTAGCTTGCTTCACTATTTTACCCGTATACATGGCTGGAGAATTCTCCCTCTCTGTCACGGATGCCAAGGTTGGCTAATGAGGCTAGCTAACGAGCTATTACTGTGTATAACAGGCAGCGAATGAGCTAAAGCAACATTACCCAGGAGGAGGGCAGCTAAATTAGCATATAGCAAAGTTCTGGCACAACGAGCACTGCGTGCGTGGAGGTTGGATAAACCCTAACCTGTAGGGACCTGAGGCCTCATTTATCAATCATACATAAGCACAAATATGTGCGTAATCCATGAGTGAGATCATTTCCATGCAGTGTGAGATTCATCAACATGAACATTTGCATGAGAGTGTGCATACATTTGGACATTAGACCAGTGGAAATCTGTCCTTTGTTCTGATGTTTTGGTCCAACCGCTGTGTCTTTGTGAGCGGCAGAGTAGGTGATGAATGGATGATCTCCGTATGTGTGGTTCTCAACATGAAGCATGGAGGAGGAGGTGTGATGGTGCTTTTCTGGTGACACTGTCAGTGATTTATTTATGATTCATGGCACACTTTACCAGCATGGCTACCACAGCATTCTGCAGCGATACGCCATCCCATCTGGTTTGCGCTTAGTGGGACAATAATTTGTTTTTCAACAGGACAATGACACAACACACATCCAGGCGGTGTAAGGGATATTTGACCAAGGAGAGTGATGGAGTGCTGCATCAGATGACCTGGCCTCCACAATCACCCAACCTCCACCCAGTTGAGATGGTTTGGAATGAGTTGGACCGCAGAGTGAAGAAAAAGCAGCCAACAAGTGCTCAGCATATGTGGGACGTCCTTCAAGACTGTTGGAAAAGCATTCCAGGTGAAGCTGGTTGAGAGAATGCCAAGTGTGCAAAGCTGTCATCAAGGCAATGGGTGGCTACTTTGAAGAATCTCAAATATGTTTAGATTTTTTTTAACACTTTTAGGCTTACTACATGATTCCATATGTGTTATTTCATAGTTTTGATGTCTTCACTATCAATCTACAATAAAAAATAAAGAAAAACTCTTGAATGAGTAAGTGTCTCCAAACTTTTGACTGGTACTGTATATTTTGCCATTTCTAAAGCAACTTGAATTGTCTTAATGGTCCTCTCTTGGTAGCTATGTTTTCATTTTTACTGGTCCAACCACAACTGAGCCAAATAAAACATTTTGGTCATACTAAATCTCTGACCCTTTGACCTCTATTTCAGTCATAGGCTATTTCATGGTATGGCATTGTATATTCCCACAGGCTTTAAAGGGATGATTTTGACCATATATGGTTAATTAGGGGTGTTTCTAAATGCAAATAGCCAAAGTTGAGCACAAGCACTGTGGCTGAGAACAATTGGTATTTTTTAACGGTTATGTCCTACCACTGTGTGTATAAAGTTCGTAGAACTGTTTGATAAATCACATTTTTCTATGCATACGAACATTCTAAATTCCATTCAGAAGTACTACGCAATATTGATAAATAAGGACGGGCACAACACTTCATGGGGTGGAGGTGGGATAAACCAAGAACTATATACACCTGGACATGTACAACACTTCATGGGGTGGAGGTGGGATAAACCAAGAACTATGTACACCTGGACATGTACAACACTTCATGGGGTGGAGGTGGAATAAACCAAGAACTATATACACCTGGACATGTACAACACTTCATGGGGTGGAGGTGGAATAAACCAAGAACTATATACACCTGGACATGTACAACACTTCATGGGGTGGAGGTGGAATAAACCAAGAACTATATACACCACTCACACATCCATTTTCAAGCATGGTGGTGGCTGCCTTTTTTAGGACTAGGGAGTTTTTTAGGATAAAAAAGAAACCTGGTTCAGTCTGCTTTCCACCAGTCACAATAACCGAAAACACAAGGCCGAATCTACACTGGAGTTGCTTACTAAGAAAACATTGAAGGTTCCTGAGTGGCCAGGTTACAGTTTTGACTTAAATCACCTTGAAAATCTATGGTAAGACCTGAAAATGGTTGTCTAGCAATGATCAGCAACCAATTTGACAGAGCTTTTGAAAATAATAATGGGCAAATGTTGCACAGATGTGCTAAGCTCTTAAAGTCTTAACTCAGAAAGACTCACAGCTGTAATCACTGCCAAAAGTGATTATAAGATGTATTGACTCAGGGAGTTGAATACTTTATTTATTTTTTACAAAATGTTAGAATTTTTATTTCACTTTGACATTACAGTATTGTTTGTTGACACAAATTGACAATGAAATCCATTTGAATCCCCCTTTGTAACAACACAATGTGGGTAAAGTCAAGGTGTGTGAATACTTTCTGAAGGTACTGTATCTGACCTTTATAAACGGAATACCCATTGTTACCCTCTGTTATCTTCAATGCTAATGAAATATGTTGATGAAGAAGGGAGGAATGACAGCAATTCAGAGAGAGAGACATGGAGGATGGAGCAAGGGGAGGAAAGGGGATAGAGAGAGAGAGAAACTAGAGGGAGGTGAACAGAAATAGAGAGTAAGAAAGGAGAGAGATAAGAGGGAGAAATGAAGAGGAGGAAAGGGGAGAGACAGAGAAAGAAAATAGAGGGAGGTGAACAGAGATAGAGAGATAAGAGGGAGAAATGAAGAGATGAGGAAAGGGGAGAGACAGAGAGAGAGAGAATCTAGAGAGGTGAACATAGATAGTAAGAGAGGAGAGAGATAAGAGGGAGAGTGATAGATAGATTGTCCCTTTCATGTTCTCCTTTTAAAAGTCCACTACATGAAGCCCATAGAGTGGCTCCTCTCCTCTCCCCTCATTTGCTAGGTGATTATAATGAAAGGTCCTTAATGATGTTATCTGTACAGCTGTCCTGGAGGCTCCTGCTGGGTCACACCAGGGTTAGCACTGCCTGCACTAGGCTAATGGATGGCTGCGACACCACATCCTCTGTACAGTGCCTTGAAAAAGTATTCATCCCCCTTGGCGTTTCTCCTATTTTGTTGCATTACAACCTGTAATTGAAATGGATTTGAATTTGGATTTCATAAAATGGACATACACAAAATAGTCCAAATTGGTGAAGTGAAATTTAGCAAAAAATTGGTGCGTGCATATGTATTTACCCCCTTTGCTATGAAGCTCCTAAATAAGATCTGGTGCAACCAATTACCTTCAGAAGTCACATAATTTGTTAAATAAAATCCACCTGTATACAATCTAAGTGTCACATGATCTCAGTAAATATACACCTGTTCTGAAAGGCCCCAGATTCTGCAACACCACTAAGCAAGGGGCAACACCAAGCAAACGACACCATGAAGACCAAGGAGCTCTCCAAAGAGGCCAGGGACAAAGTTGTGGAGAAGTACAGATCAGGATTGGGTTATAAAAAGCATGCTCAAGTTTTCTGTTTTTTTGTTGTATTTCTTGTTTGTTTCACAATTAAAAAAAGTGGTAATATTGTGTAAATCAAATGATACAAGCCCCCCAAAATCTATTTTAATTCCAGGTTGTAAGGCAACAAAATAGGAAAAATGCCAAGGGGGGAAAACTTTCGCAAGCCACTGTATGTGTGGTTGGGGGGACGGGGGTTATGTGTGTGTGTGTGTGTGTGTCACTCTGCTCCTATGGACCCTGACACTATGCACTACAGCTCTATGTTTCTCATTCTACCTGCTACACCTCCAACACCATGGTCATTAAACTACAATTCACACCATTGTGGACAACTGTATTACAATCACTTCATCTTTGGCTGCTTTTTGTAGTAATTTAGAGATGGAGAGAAAAATGGAGAGATGAGAGAGAGATGGAAGGAGAGCGATACAAGGGGGGCATGGAACAAGGTGAATATAAAACCACTCCCACACACACCTTGTTCTCTACCTCTCTCTGTCCCTCCACTCACACATCCAGCCACACATAGAAGCCTCCACTAGCTCCACTACCTGTCTGCCTGATTACAAGGATATAAGGATTAGTCACGCCTAGAAAGGGAACAAAGTCCTGTCGTCTCCTTGATGTGTCCCAAGGCGCCAGGCAGGAGAACATGAGCATCTGCTGGCAACACTTTAGTCACATCCTCTCTGCTCTGCTCGCTCGCCCGCCCGCCCGCCCGCCCGCCCGCCCGCCCGCCCGCCCGCCCGCCCGCCCGCTGGGAGTGAGGGAGGGAGACAGAGAGAGATGTGGAGATACTGAGGCTATAGTTGCTTTCACACACCTGCACGTGTGTGTTCACACACATACCAGTATATACACACACACACGTGACTGAACCTATCTGCACAACTCTAAACTGTGCTCACCTGTTGAGCTAAAGCCTAGGCACTAGCTTGGGGACAATGATGATGACAAGGACGATGATGACAGAGATAATGACGAAGATTATGACACACTTTTCATTCGATTTGAAAGTGCTTTGCATTGTGTGTGGGGTAACTCACCCAACACCCCATCCACCACCGATGTGTAGCACCTGCCTGGTTACACCAGCACTTTCCTACAATCAATTCTCCTACAGTACCATAGTAACTTTACAGAGCCATCCTTGTTTAATCTGTGTCTCTCTCCCTGTATCTATCTACCACTCTGCGCTAGCGAGACAAACAGATGTTCTCTCTCCTCCAGCAACATCAATAACACTCCTATCCCAGCAAGCGCTCTGTGTTAGGCTCAATCTGTTGCAAACAACAGCCAATTACGGTTAAATCCAGCCTCAATGCTTCCAAAACACTCCCCAAACGCTGTGGGGCAGCCTCAGGCATCGTCTCAGGCTACCTGCTCCATGGCTGGTTTTCTTTAGAAGTCCAGCAGAGTCCTGCTCCTGTTATTAAAGGCCTCCTTTTTAAAATGGCCCTTTTTGTATGATGTTTTTAGGGAGAGGGAGTCGGCTAAGTAAGAATAGTCAATAGCCATGAGTTAGGCTTATTAGCTACCCCATTGACTGCACAGTGTCTGGCAGCAGTTTAAAACCGCTGAGCCTCGAGCATCTCCCCCTTCAAGCTAATGAGCAGTCATTTTGATTGCAACATTTTAACAGCGTAATTAAATCATTTCATATATGCTCTTGCAAATGTTTATGAAGGTCTAAGGTAACATTAGAATATGATTACAATTATAAACAATTATAAACTAAATAGCATTTTCATTCGTTTATGTTACTGTCGGCTTTATGTAAAAAATAAAAATAAATCAGGTGTTCAATTGATTTTATTGGTGGAGTGTCTTTGTTAAAAATCTAAAACAGAAAGTGTATGTGTTGGAACTGGTTACCAGCTTCTTTTTATAAAAATAACAAAAACACCAAGACTGTCAGGGGTGCGTGAATGAGGACCCAAAAGCGAATTAACAAAACAGAGTTTCTTTAATGACGAAACACATGTAGGCTCAGATGGACAGGCAGATTCCGACAGGACAGGACAAGGTTGCAGCAAACACGACGATAGTCTGGTTCAGGCATGAGAAACACAAACGAGAATCCGACAAAGACAGGAGCAGGAACAGAGAGAGATATAGAGACCTAATCAGAGGGAAAAAGGGAACAGGTGGGAAAAGGGGTGAACGAGGTAGTTAGAGAAGACAAGGAACAGCTGGGGGAAAGAGGGGAAGAAAAGGTAACCTAATACGACCAGCAGAGGGAGACAGGGTGAAGAGAAAGAACAGGAACAAGACACAACATGACAATACATGACAAAGACTCATGGGCAGTAAGACGCGCGGTGAAATTATGAAAACATCAATATCCTAAACATTTTATAACCACCAAGTGTGCTTCACAAATAGCGAAAATCAGCACAAAAGCAATACTAATGAATTATAATGAATATAAAACTGTCGATATGACAGCATTTAAAAATATTCAGGTATTTATACGTTGGATACCATGGCGAATTTCTGTTTCATCAAAATGGAGGTAAAGCATGATCTCTCTGAAGCGATCCCATGACATGGTTTCTCCAAAGAAAAGTATATCACCAGAAGCTCTCCATACACACGCTCTTTCCACCGAATGCTCCACGGAGATACAGGATTGAAATGAACACTTCCAGCTCATCAACAGACAGATTCCAGGCAGTGTCTCCTTGCTCCGTGTGCACCTTAGCCACGGTACAGTCCCTGAATGCTGTAGCATGTCCGTGTCACATAAACAACAGAAGCTGGTGAGTGTATTGCTGATGTTGTTTTTTGCTTGAGATGTAGAGCCTGCTATCTCAGTGATGACATTTTGTGCTGATAATCAGCCCGTAGTATTGTCACCGTCTCGTTCCATCTACATGGTGTCGTCCCTTCCACTCTCCTATCTCACTGTTTAATTTGGTGGTGGCGTGGGCACCTTCTCAGTGAGCACCGTTCTGGATGTTTTTGCATTTAGGCCTTGGAGGTGTAGGTTATTCTGGCTGAGGTTCAGAATCAGATGAATAATCAGAGATGTCATCATTAATTTCCTCCCCGCCCTCTGAGTCGTTTTCATTCAGATCTTGTAGCACCGCTAACTTAGCATGTGCATCCATTCGTCTTGGTCTTCTTGCCATTGTAAATTACACAGGCTCTCACTGTGTACTCCAAGTAGACTAGAGTAGACCAATAAGACTGCTTGGATTCGGTGGACTGATATAGAGTACATATACCATATAGAATAGATTCTTCATTCACAACTGGTTATTACATAATTATCCTCTTCCCCTCGCTCATCAACTCCCCCATTCTCCCCATCCTACTTTACTTCATTTATTTCAGATTTTGTTATATGTGTGAAAATAGTTTCGATATATTTTCGGTTCAGTTTTGAGGCAATTATCGGGGTGATTAGCACCTGGGCACGGCACATTCCAGTGTCGGGAGAAGGAGTGGAGCGGGCCCTACTGTCGGGAGAAGGAGTGGAGCGGGCCCTACTGTCGGGAGAAGGATTGGAGGGGGCCCTACTGTCGGGAGAAGGAGTGGAGGGGGCCCTACTGTCGGGAGAAGGAGTGGAGGGGGCCCTACTGTCGGGAGAAGGAGTGGAGCGGGCCCTACTATCGGGAGAAGGAGTGGAGCGGGCCCTACTGTCGGGAGAAGGAGTGGAGGGGGCCCTACTGTCGGGAGAAGGAGTGGAGCGGGCCCTACTGTCGGGAGAAGGAGTGGACGGGCCCTACTGCCGGGAGAAGGAGTGGAGCGGGCCCTACTATCGGGAGAAGGAGTGGAGCGGGCCCTACTGTTGGGAGAAGGAGTGGAGGGGGCCCTACTGTCGGGAGAAGGAGTGGAGGGGGCCTTACTGTCGGGAGAAGGAGTGGAGGGGTCCCTACTGTCGGGAGAAGGAGTGGAGGGGGCCCTACTATCGGGAGAAGGAGTGGAGGGGGCCCTACTATCGGGAGAAGGAGTGGAGGGGGCCCTACTGTCGGGAGAAGGAGTGGAGGGGGCTCTACTGTCGGGAGAAGGAGTGGACGGGCCCTACTGTCGGGATAAGGAGTGGAGGGGGCCCTACTGTCGGGAGAAGGAGTGGAGGGGGCCCTACTGTCGGGAGAAGGAGTGGAGGGGGCCCTACTGTCGGGAGAAGGAGTGGAGCGGGCCCTACTATCGGGAGAAGGAGTGGAGCGGGCCCTACTGTCGGGAGAAGGAGTGGAGGGGGCCCTACTGTCGGGAGAAGGAGTGGAGCGGGCCCTACTGTCGGGAGAAGGAGTGGACGGGCCCTACTGCCGGGAGAAGGAGTGGAGCGGGCCCTACTATCGGGAGAAGGAGTGGAGCGGGCCCTACTGTTGGGAGAAGGAGTGGAGGGGGCCCTACTGTCGGGAGAAGGAGTGGAGGGGGCCTTACTGTCGGGAGAAGGAGTGGAGGGGTCCCTACTGTCGGGAGAAGGAGTGGAGGGGGCCCTACTATCGGGAGAAGGAGTGGAGGGGGCCCTACTATCGGGAGAAGGAGTGGAGGGGGCCCTACTGTCGGGAGAAGGAGTGGAGGGGGCTCTACTGTCGGGAGAAGGAGTGGACGGGCCCTACTGTCGGGATAAGGAGTGGAGGGGGCCCTACTGTCGGGAGAAGGAGTGGAGCGGGCCCTACTGTCGGGAGAAGGAGTGGAGCGGGCCCTACTGTCGGGAGAAGGAGATGCAATGGGAGAAAACCCCTCCAAAATAAAACTGGTTATAACTCCAGTTCTGTTTGTGATGTTAAGATTCTAACAACGACAGTGTGTTAAATAGACCTATTTAGGAAAAGTCCAGGTCAGAGGGGGGCATGACATCAAAAATGGTAGTAATATTTTATTTATTTATTAATGAACAGTCAAAATGGCTGCTTTAGCAGTTCTAGTGTTAGATTAGCTAGCCTAGCGACAACACTGTCTGGCTGCTGTTTAAACGAGCTAGCTAGATAGTGTTTTTTTCGGCTTCTGTGTGGGGAGGGGAGGATTATCAATGGGTTGACTGGTTGCCAATAGGTTGACTGGTTGTCATTGGGTTGACTGGTTTTCAATACTCTCATGTTCATAATATCCCTCACACCTCACCTTTAAGTCCTGAATGTTAGTATTTACACAACTTGCTTAGGCTTAAACCATGACATACTCCAGAAGGGTTCAGTATCAGTAAGCATCCTGCTAAACAGTTGTTCACATTGACAGTAATACAAAAAAAATTGCTAAACAATAATTTCACCATTTCACATAGACAGCACAACTGTTGAGGCTGTCTGATCTGAACTGAATAGAAAGCAGAATGATAGAGAGAGAGAGAGAGAGAGAGAGAGGGAGACAGAGAGAGAGAGACAGAGAGAGAGAGAGAGAGACAGAACACGACAGCTGCGCTGACAAAGGGACCAGGAAGTGGTAAATAATAATGTGAGATAGATAATGAGTCACTGCTGGGCTGACACACACACACACACACACACACACACACACACACACACACACACACACACACACACACACACACAGACAGAAATACAGGCCTGAAACAAGCTCTGATTCAACAATTTCAGGAACATTAAAATCATTCAATATTTACCATCTCCCACAGATGGAACTGAATTTTCCCCCACTTTAATTTGTTTGCACAATATTGCATGATACTCCATGGTGGGGACAAACAGAGATGGACTAGACATGGAGATTCATTCAAATTTAAATTAGGAAAATCGGGTGCCTAGACATTGCACATATTTTAATATATTTTAAATAGGCAGTCTGCCTTTATATTCTTGTTAACCCAAGACAGTGGATTGTGGAAAGTATTGAGTGCTTTACGGTCGAACATACTGTAAAAGCGCTAGCGTTTCCACCAATAGGGCAGGGTGTTATTAGAGATGGGCTCGGTCAATATGAGCCTAACCACCTGTGAGATGGGCTCGGTCAATACAAGCCTAACCACCTGTGACACATTTACCATATTCAATCTCTGTTTGACATGATGCAATAATAGCCTCCTCCATCTCTCTTTCTCTACATCCCCCTCTCTCTCTGTCTTTGCTCTCTTTCTCCCTACCTCTCTCAAATTAATTCAATTTAATTTCAATGGTGCTTTATACACATGTAAATAAGGCTAAAACAGAAGGGTTTTGTTTCGGTCTCTCTCGCTCTCCTCTCTTGTCAAAACACCTCTGTTATTCCGATGAAGGACCTGACACTAGTATGGTAGTTGCATGTAAACAGAGAGAGTTGCATAGACATTTACATCCTAATTTGATAGCAGAGCAACATAAACATCTCTAAAATCCAATCTACAGTGTACTTTTAATTTATAGTTTTAGCCAATTAGGCTTGGGTGATATCCAGGTTTTCATATCTCCATACCGTTCTTCATACCGTTCTTCTACCATCCCGGGATTTATGTTATTACTGACAAAGCACACAAGGGGGTGCTAGAAATGCAAAAAAACAACATTTGGCTTACCAGAATGCTAACAAAATTAGCACAAGTAATAGCAAAATCACATAGATAAATGCTAGTAGGATGCTAACGAGCGAAAAGGAACATAAACTAAATGCAAAGACAAGCAAATCCAGCTCATACAGTTATACACCCATAGCTAGTAGCTACTGAATGTCTTTTTTTAGTGTGGAGATTTACAAGCAAATCTGAATGAGAGAAATTGTGCAAATGAACAAAGTTGTGATGAATGCTTTCATGCTTTCATGCAGCATCTGTACACGGAGGGGAGAAGAACAGAGGAGAAACAAAATGCTAGTAGGAAGCACAGGGGAAAAAATGGCAGCTGTACAGGTAACTCATCAGGGAGCTCTTTGACTTCTCAAAGAGATATCTGATAGCAAACATTTAGTAGTGAATTGGACACAAGTGTAACTTCATCACCTCATATGCGCTGCACAACAGACACTGGACTGACCAGCTCCTGTTTTCTCCTGTTGTGCTGTTACAAACAAGAGACTGGCTCAACTCTTCTGGGGAACTACGGTAAGATTTCTAATTTAAAATAATGTGGCAGGTGAAATGAAGAACACAAACTGCTTTATTTCTTTAACTAGGCAAGTTAGTTAAGAACAAACTCTTATTTACAATGACAGCCTACCGGGGAACAATGGGTTAACTGCTTTGTTCAGGGGCAGAATGACAGATGTTTTACCTTGTCAGCTCAGGGATTCCATCCAGCAACTGTTTGGTTTCTGGGCTAACGCTCAAACCACTAGGCTACCTGCCACCCCTTTATCTCCTAACGTATTGCACAAGTAGCTACAAATATTAAAATGTATTGAAAAACTTAAAATAAATAGATTTGACGGTTTTGAAAAACCAGACTGTGGCTTTTTCCAAAACATTATTGTTTTTTAAAAATTGAACCTTTGTTTAACTAGGCAAGTCAGTTAAGAACAAATTCTTATTTACAGTGACGGCCTACCGGGGAACAGATGGTTAACCTCCGTGTTCAGGGGCAGAATGACAGATGTTTTACCCTGTTAGCTCAGGGATTCGATCCAGCAAACGTTCGGTTTCTTGGCCAACGCTCTAACCACTAGGCTACCTGCCACCCCAAGTACCCCAGCATACTGTTTATACGGTATAAGCCTAACATGTAACATTAAGAAGCATTTCAAATGAAGAAATTAGGACATTGCCGTGGTTACTACGTTTCATCCAACCATCTGCTATTACCTCACGGGAAGGCCCCTACACGGCAAAATTAGACCATGCCATTGGACTAAGGTCACCGCTAAATATGCATCCCAGTCGCCTGGAAAATAAGTATATAATGAGCAGGTAGGTGGCCATGTTGGCTCAAGGCATGGTGACCTCATAGTGTTTACACCTGCCCTGGCTCGTCATGCAGGCATGGGGTGAGAGGGAGTGGAGCAGGGCAAGAGCCATTAGTGGATCTGGAGAGGAGCCATTTTGGCTCTGTGCTGCTCAGTGGGGTTGTGCCACCTGTCAACATGCCAAAGCCCAGCATAAAGTAACTCCAGATGAAGGGTCCCTCAGGCCCCCAGCACTTTAACACACTAATATCTTACACTGAGCCACGGGGCTCTGGCTTTTGTGTGTGTGTGTGTGTGTGTGTGTCTGTGTGTGTGTGCTAGCTAAGTAAGATTTAGATGAGAAAGAGACAGAGGGAAGAGTGGAAGCAAGAGCGTGTGTGTATAATTCTGTGAGTGTCTGGCTAAAGTACAATTTGTCTGATCTCTCTGTCTCTCTCGGATCCATCCCATAATTACACACTTTGAGCTGCCATAGTAACAGCATAACAGCATTCCTAATTTCCTTTGCCCAGCATGCATTTAACCATGCTGTAAGATGGAATATATCATCCACTGTAGGCCACTAGCTAGCTAGCCAATATGAATTACACCCTCTGTTCAGATCAATCAGCAGGGTGCTTATTCAATGAGGAAGTTACTCTGAAGTGAACCAGTAATACTCTCCCAAATGCCATCTATATCATTTCCCCTGTGATAATAACCATGATTTCACATTCTGCATACAACATCAATCAGGGGATGAATAAATGCATTTTTCGAACAGATGTGTTTGTGATACTAATGCAATTTATTAGACTTGGCCTGGGCTACAAATGCTCCTTGTTTTGTATAAGTAAACACGAACACATACACCATATTGTGTGTATGTGCATACGTGCGTACATCTATGCATAATGTCAAGACTGAGTGTGTAGTGTGTCATTATGAGGGTTAAACTCCAGTGTTTAATGACCCACAATTTGTCACCTCCTCCTCCTGTGATAGACCAGGCAGGAATAATGACTGAGTCCCAGACACTGAGTGACTCCATTGTAATTAACCAACACTAGATTACATTACAACGCCTCGTTTCATGGCTGTCTATTGTTACCATTCTCCTTAGCTTAGACGATGGAGCCAGCTGGATTGTTCAGATTTCGTAACTAGTGCTTGGAATGCCAAGACTTATTGTGATGAATGCCAAGACTTATTGTGATGAATGCCAAGACTTATTGTGATGAATGCCAAGACTTATTGTGATGAATGCCAAGACTTATTGTGATGAATGCCAAGACTTATTGTGATGAATGCCAAGACTTATTGTGACGAATGCCAAGATGGCCAAAACATCAAGGAGTGAAAGCTGCACCGGTATTTCCTTCCAGTGTAAAGATATCCACAAACACATTCAATGTTAAAAAGGAAGTACTTAGATGGAAGTTTTTTGGTAGGTTGTTGTGGCATTGGATAGGTAGCTGGGGAAGCTAAGTATAGCACACTGGGAACCAACGCAGCATCTGTTTATGAAGCCGGCGTTGCTTAGCAAACGAGTGTCATGCCAACCGGCAATCCGGTAGCATTCGTGGCACCGAGCTCCATGGCGACGCCTGGGTTCCCATGTGGCAGCAACTGTAACAAGAGCTCAAAAACAATCAGCGTTGCCATCTCCACATGGTGTTAAACTTCACACTCTATACTCAATATCTATACTCTATACTCAATACTCAATATTCAAATGCACGATGGCTACTCTGTCTTCATATTCTTTCTTTCTGCCCTTCCTCCTCTTTTGTCTCTCTCTCTCTCTCTCTCTCTCTCTCTCTCTCTCTCTCTCTCTCTCTCTCTCTCTCTCTCTCTCTCTCTCTCTCTCTCTCTCTCTCTCTCTCTCTCTCTCTCTCTCTCTCTCTCTCTCTCTCTCTCTCTCTCTCTCTCTCTCTCTCTCTCTCTCTCTCTCTCTCTCTCTCTCTCTCTCTCTCTCTCATTTACCCATCCATCAATTGCTCTCCTATATGTCTTTCTCTCCTTGTCTGAATTATGGTGTGCACCACTCAGGGTCAATCTGGTCTGTATGTCTGTCTGTCTGTAGCTCCCCAAAGTTGTTGTGCTTTTGTCAACAAGTATCCAGCCACGGGTGGATTCAATGTCCCAGAAGATTATCCTTCAATGCATAGAGATGGAATAACCTTCTCTTGCTCCAGCTCTTTTTCTCTTCCTCTAACTTTTGAACATTCTGGAATATTCGGCATGTCCCAGAATGCTTTGCTCCATAGGACCCGCCTTTAGGTTATCAAAAGAATAAAAGATAAGATATTGAATTTGACCTTTACTACTATAGCCCATAGAAAGACATTGAATAACACATTCATAAATGGCAAAAATAGTCAAAAAATTTACTTTAAGGAATACGGTTTTGAAGTGTCTGTCCTATATCAAGAAGATATAAGAAAGCTCAGGAAATATATATATATATATATTTATCCCCTTATTTTTAAGAAAGCTCAGAAAAAATATATATATTTATCCCCTTACTTTTATTGGCACAAAACTACCTCCATACCTCCATTCATTTGTATGAGTTACCTTTAGACGAGTCCCGTGACACTTGTGGTGAACACCATCTTGTTCGTGAGAGTCTCCCCTTTCTACAGTGGGGTCATATTAGTTTGTAGCCCAAAACGGTTTGGACACTACAGACAAAAGTTGGCACATTAGTGTTACCGACTACAAACGAGTCCTTTTCGGATGCTCCAGACATTTTCGTGAGAAGACCATTTTCCAGAATGCTTCATGGTCTACAAACAGCACTGTAGCTCTGTCACTTTGCACCGCAACCCATGCAAAAAAACATATCTCCAGCTTAAAATTAAACTGACAGATTTTTATGGGGATTTTTGTATTACTTTACTTAGATTGCCAGGTCAGTACAATCCCCCCAAGCTGAGTGTCAATGCATATTATCATCTAAAACAATGTAACATACTAGTTAGTATTGTTAATGGACGCTTGGCTGCAGAAAATCAGCAGAACCACTATCTGGAATTGTGCCCCCGTGGTCATTGTAATAACTGCATTATTTCATGGATGGAAGTCTGGCACCTGTGAACATAACATCACATCACTACGCAGCTCTGACGACTTGGACTACAGGGCCAGTCTAAGACTGGTGTAAAAAGGGGAATAAATAATGAATGAAGAGACAGAGAGAGAGACAGACAAAGGTGGCCAGGGTATCAAAGACAGCAGGCGTCTGGAGCGATATAAGTCAAAGAGAGGTCAGATCTATCCAGTAGGTACCCATGTAGAAGACCACACACACACACACGCACGCACGCACGCACACACGCACGCACGCACGCACACACACACGCACTAAGCACTAAGCACCAAGCACTTTCAGTCAGTGATATTAACCAGGGACAGCCCTATAAAGCCCTGTAGTGAGAGTGTGCTATTGAGAATGTGTGGGCTCTTCCATTTGTGCTCCGGAGTAATGACAGAGGTAATCTGAGCATACTAAAGCGGGGGAGGCTCTGAGTCATAGGAACAGAGAGAGAGACCAGAAAAAGAGAGGAGAGGATGGGAGGGGAAGAGAAAGAGAGACCAGAGTTTCTCAGAAGCCTATTTATGAAGTGAAAAATGTCCTTCTTTTCAACAATGAGTGTTAAGCATCCATTTCCCACTGCCCTGCAGTCACAAATCACGGAGAAGCGCCACAGGATACGGAGACAATATAAATAGAGAGAGACAGAGGAAGAAAAAGAAAGGGAGTGTAATGTTTGTCGTCCTCGTCTGAGGAGGAGTAGGAGAGATCGGACCAATATGCAGCGTGGTACGTGTCCATGTTAATTTATTCAACAGAACACTAAACAAAATAACAACGGAGAATGAAACGAAAAAGTTCTGAAAGATGACATACACTAAACAGAAAACATTCACCCACAAAACACAGGTGGGAAAAGGCTACCTAAGTATGACTCTCAATCAGAGACAACGAACGACACCTGCCTCTGATTGAGAACCATACCAGGCCAAACACATAAACACAACATAAACCCCAACTCACGCCCTGACCATACTAACACAAAGACAAAATAAAGGAACTGAGGTCAGAACGTGACAGGGAGGGCAAGGAGAGAGTGATGGAAAGAAAGATATGAGGGCTAACATGCTGACCACACTGCTCGTATTACATGCGCAAGAGTTGCAAAAAAATAAGTAGCCAAGAGCTAAAATAGAACTTGGCTCTATTTTTTTACGCTTGACACGCTGCAAGTCCCAGCCTCTCCCATCTCCTCATTGGTTTTTTGGAGCCTATACCCATGCGGATGATTGAAAGTTGAACTGAGGTCCACACTCCAGTCCAGTAGTAGTAATGCACCTTAAAGTTGGTTGCCAACTGCCATATAAAGTCCAAAGAAGAAGAAGAAGACTGGGGGAGAGATCACTAGAAACTAACTCGGTTTAGTGTTTCATTTCTAGGTTGGCCTAGTATGGTTCCCAATCAGAGGCGGCTGTCTATCGTTGTCTCTGATTGGGGATCATATTTAGACAGCCTTTTCCACCTGTTGTGTGTGGGATCTTGTTTTTGTATTGTAGCCTTTTTGCCCTACAAAGCTGCACGTTCGTTTTGTTACTCTTTATTGTTTTGTTGCTGGTTCACGTGAATAAATATGATGAACGCCTTCCACGCCTCACCTTGGTCCAATCCTTCCAACAACGATTGTTATAGAAAGAGAGGAACTGACAGGGGGAAAGAGAAGAACTGACACAGGGAGAAAGAGAAGAACTGACAAGGGGAAAGAGAAGAACTGACAGGGGGAAAGAGAAGAGCTGACAGGGGGAAAGAGAAGAAAGAGAAGAACTGACAGGGGGAAAGAGAAGAGCTGACAGGGGGAAATAGAAGAGCTGACAGGGGGAAAGAGAAGAAAGAGAAGAACTGACAGGGGGAAAGAGAAGAGCTGACAGGGGGAAAGAGAAGAACTGACACAGGGAGAAAGAGAAGAACTGACAAGGGGAAAGAGAAGAGCTGACAGGGGGAAAGAGAAGAGCTGACAGGGGGAAAGAGAAGAAAGAGAAGAACTGACAGGGGGAAAGAGAAGAACTGACAAGGGGAAAGAAGAGCTGACAGGGGGAAAGAGAAGAGCTGACAGGGGGAAAGAGAAGAAAGAGAAGAACTGACAGGGGGAAAGAGAAGAGCTGACAGGGGGAAAGAGAAGAAAGAGAAGAACTGACAAGGGGAAAGAGAAGAAAGAGAAGAACTGACAAGGGGAAAGAGAAGAGCTGACAGGGGGAAAGAGAAGAAAGACAGTCTAGGAACGTAAGCTGATACAGAAGTCATTGGGTTTAAGAGCTAAGTTAAGAGCTAAGAGCTAAGTTAAGGGATCAGTGACTTGACACTGCACATTTGTATGTAAGTTTGGATGCACTGCAAGCTCAAGGCAGAAAGAGATGAGAGACAAGAAGAAGGAGAGAAAGAGAGAGAGAAGACATGTCTAGACTTGACAGTTCATGCAGCTTTAGTATTTTGATCATAGAGTTCTGATCATGGAATTCATGCATCTACTGTACACCTAAATTTAAGGTGTACATTTAAGGTGTACACCTACATACACCTACCTTGTCCACTGTCACACCCTTACCTTAGAGAGCCTTTTTTATGTCTCTTTTTGGTTTGGTCAGGATGTGATTTTGGTGGGCATTCTATGTCCTTTATTTCTATGATTTGTGTTTCTATGTGTTGGCCGGTTATGGTTCTCAATCAGGGACAGCTGTCTATCGTTGTCTCTGATTGGGAATCATACTTAGGTAGCCCTTTTTCCCTCCTTTCAGTGTGGGTAGTTGACTTTTGTTAGTGGCACTATAGCCCTGTAAGCTTCACGGTCGTGTCTTTGTTGGCGACATTTACCTAAATAAACTGAAATGTACGCTCACCACGCTGCACTTTGGTCCACTTCTTACGACGCCCGTGACATCCACAGTGTGTCCGGATTCCCTTTTCCAACGCTATATTCAAATGCCAGTATGCATTCTACAAACATTGAAATAGGTAAAATATGATAACACAACAACAACTGATTGCAGTAGCTAACTAACTGTAGATAACTAGCCAGCTAAAGTCTGTAGCTAGCCAGCAAGCTAGCAAGCAACGCTAAAAGGATTGCAAACGGGTTAGCATTATTTTTCTAAATATTAGCTAGCTGGCTAGCATTTATGTGGCCAGTAAACAAGTTCCTTACACGGTAGGAATGTATTTCCACCAACATTATAATGAAAAGATGCCTCTCGGGCCCAAAACACACGCTTTCTGGAGACTTGTGGGATGAGTACTGATGACATCGTCCACTGTATGTGCTTTCGGTGGCCTGATGGCATCCAGACTGAGGAGAAAACCCGTACACAATGCATCCCTGACCACCTCCTGAAGTGGTCAGACAGATCTGAACACAATCACACCACATTAGAGGTCGACCGATGATGATTTTTCAATGCTGAAACAGATACCGATTATTGGAGGACCAAAAAAAGCTGATACCGATTAATCGGACGATTTTTATATATTCGTAATAATGAGAATTACAACAATACTGAATGAACACTTATTTTAACTTAATATAATACATCTAAAAAATCAATTTAGTCTCAAATAAATAATGAAACATGTTCCATTTGGTTTAAATAATGCAAAAACAAAGTGTTGGAGAAGAAAGTATAAGTGCAATATGTGCCATGTAAAAAAGCTAACGTTTGAGTTTCTTGCTCAGAACATGAGAACATATGAAAGCTGGTGGTTCCTTTTAACATGAGTCTTCAATACTCCCAGGTAAGAAGTTTTAGGTTGTAGTTATTATAGGATTATTTCTCTCTATACCATTTATATTTCATATACCTTTGACTATTCTATGTTCTAATAGGTACTTTGGTATTGCCAGACCTCATCTCGGGAGTTGATAGGCTTGAAGTCATAAACAGCGCAATGCTTGAAGCACAGCGAAGAGCTGCTGGCAAACGCAGTAAAGTGCTGTTTGAATGAATGCTTATGAGCCTGCTGCTGCCTACCACCGCTCAGTCAGACTGCTCTATCAAATCATTGACTTAATTGTAATATAATAACACACAGAAATAAGAGCCGTAGGTCATTAATATGGTCAAATCCGGAAACTATCTATACTAAACTAAACTATACTTTCGAAAACATAATGTTTATTATTTTTGTGAAATACGGAACCGTTCTGTATTTTATCTAATGGGTGGCATCCATCAGTCTAAATATTGCTGTTACATTGCACAACCATCAATGTTATGTCATATTATGTACAATTCTGGCAAATTAAATGGTCTTCACACTGTTCGAAACGAGCCAGGCGGCCCAAACTGCTGCATATACCCTGACTCTGTTGCACAGAACGCAAGAGAAGAGACACAATTTCCCTAGTTAAACTAAATTCATGTTAGCAGGCAATATTAACTAAATATACAGGTTTAAAAATATATGCTTGTGTATTGATTTTAAGAAAGGCATTGATGTTTATGGTTAGGTACACATTGGTGCAACGAAGGTGCTTTTTTCGCGAATTCGCTTGTTAAATCACCCGTTTGGCAAAGTAGGCTGTGATTCAATGATAAATTAACACAGCATCGATTATATGCAACACAGGACAAGCTAGATAAACTAGTAATATCATCAACCATGTATAGTTAACTAGTGATTATGTTGAGATTGATTGTTTTTTCTAAGATAAGTTTAATTCTAGCTAGCACCTTACCTTGGCTCCTTGCTGCACTCGATAACAGGTAGTCAGCCTGCCACGCAGTCTCCTCGTGGAGTGCAATGTAATCGGCCATAATCGGTGTCCAAAAATGCCAATTACCGATTGTTTTGAAAACTTGAGTTCTGCCCTAATTAATCGGCCATTCCGATTAATCGGTCGACCTCTACACCACATAGCCACTTTAGTGCGTCTAGACCCGCCTTTTCAATGTGATCTTTGTATTCTGACAGCAGAAGTCAGAGGTGTAGACACGACAAGAGAGAGATAGAGACAGGGAAGGGGGGGATGCAGGAATGAGAAAAAGAAGGCCCTGCATTATGGGAAAGAATGTGGGCATGACAGGGAGCGAGAGAAAGTGAGGAGGAAGACAGAAAGAGGCAAAGAGCCATGAGGTGAGCCCTGCACACGTACAGCTGGTGCTCATGCCCTCAGGGTGCCTGCACAGTCACAGCGGCATCTGGCACACCATCAGATACCCTGCCAATGTCTGCCAAACAAGCAGACCAGAAAGAGAGAGCTAGAGAGAGTGAGAGAGAGAGAACGCGAAAAAGGAAAGAAGCGGAAACTGAAAAAGGGAGACAGCAGAGAAGGAGAGATGGAAAGAGAGGAAGTGAGAATATCCAGCCTCTCTCCACCACACCCTGTCCTCCTCATTATATAGCCCTAATTAAGGATCAGTGATCTCATCTCAGTCTCCCTCTGTGAGAGTAGGGGAAGCAGGACATGTGTGTGTGTGTGTGTGTGTGTCTAAAAGTGTCGTAGTATGTTTTTTTAAAAGTGTGAGTGTGTATGCGTGTGCATTTGGGTGTGCATGTGTGTGTGTGTTTCTAAAACAGATGCTCCATCTTCACTTACCCCTTACTACAGGAAGGAAACCCTGTCTATTGCCAACCTCTCCATCTTGACCATCCTCTGTATCACATCACAACAGACCCTGTTATCTCCACATCCTCTCTACCTTCACCATCGTCTGTATCACATCACAACAGACCCTGTTATCTCCACATCCTCTCTACCTTCACCATCCTCTGTATCACACCACAACATGCCCTGTTATCTCCACATTATCTCTACATTCACCATCCTCTGTATCACACCACAACAGACCCTGCTATCTCCACATTATCTCTACATTCACCATCCTCTGTATCACACCACAACAGACCCTGTTATCTCCACATCCTCTCTACCTTCACCATCCTCTGTATCACACCACAACAGACCCTGTTATTTCCACATCCTCTCTACATTCACCATCCTTTGTATCACACCACAACAGACCCTGTTATCTCCACATCCTCTCTACATTCACCGTCCTTTGTATCACACCACAACAGACCCTGTTATCTCCACATCCTCTCTACCTTCACCATCATCTGTATCACACCACAACAGACCCTGTTATCTCCACATCCTCTCTACATTCACCATCCTCTCTACCTCCACCATCCTCTGTATCACACCACAACAGACCCTGTCATCTCCACCCCCCTCTCAACCTCCACCCTACTGTCATCTCCACCCCCCTCTCAACCTCCACTCTCCTGTCATCTCCACCATCCTCTCAACCTTCACCCTCCTGTCATCTCCACCATCCTCTCTACCTCCACCATCCTCTCTACCTTCACCCTCATGTCATCTCCACCATCCTCTCAACCTCCACTCTCCTGTCATATCCACCATTCTCTCTACCTCCACCATCCTCTCTACCTCCACCATCCTCTCTACCTTCACCATCCTCTGTATCGCACCACAACAGACCCTGTTATCTCCACATCTTCTCTACCTTCACCATCCTTTGTATCACACCACAACAGACCCTGTTACCTCCACAATCCTCTCTACCTCCACCATCCTCTGTATCACACCACAACAGACCCTGTTATCTCCACATCCTCTCTACATTCACCGTCCTTTGTATCACACCACAACAGACCCTGTTATCTCCACATCCTCTCTACCTTCACCATCATCTGTATCACACCACAACAGACCCTGTTATCTCCACATCCTCTCTACATTCACCATCCTCTCTACCTCCACCATCCTCTGTATCACACCACAACAGACCCTGTCATCTCCACCCCCCTCTCAACCTCCACCCTACTGTCATCTCCACCCCCCTCTCAACCTCCACTCTCCTGTCATCTCCACCATCCTCTCAACCTTCACCCTCCTGTCATCTCCACCATCCTCTCTACCTCCACCATCCTCTCTACCTTCACCCTCATGTCATCTCCACCATCCTCTCAACCTCCACTCTCCTGTCATATCCACCATCCTCTCTACCTCCACCATCCTCTCTACCTCCACCATCCTCTCTACCTTCACCATCCTCTGTATCGCACCACAACAGACCCTGTTATCTCCACATCTTCTCTACCTTCACCATCCTTTGTATCACACCACAACAGACCCTGTTACCTCCACAATCCTCTCTACCTCCACCATCCTCTGTATCACACCACAACAGACCCTGTTACCTCCACCATCCTCTGTATCGCACCACAACTGAACCTGTTATCTCCACCATCCTCCTTACCTCCACCATCCTCCTTACCTCCACCATCCTCTGTATCACACCACAACAGACCCTGTTATCGCCACCACCCTGTCTACCTCCACCATCCTCCCTACCTCCACCATCCCCCCTACCTCCACCATCCTCTGTATCGCAGCACAACAGACCCTGTTATCTCCACCATCCTCTGTATCACACCACAACAGACCCTGTTACCTCCACCATCCTCTGTATCACACCACAACAGACCCTGTTATCGCCACCACCCTGTCTACCTCCACCATCCTCCCTACCTCCACCATCCCCCCTACCTCCACCATCCTCTGTATCGCAGCACAACAGACCCTGTTACCTCCACCATCCTCTGTATCACACCACAACAGACCCTGTTATCTCCACCATCCTCTGTATCACACCACAACAGACCAGGAAAACGACTTTCCTGAAGCGGATCCTGTGTTTTGCCCACCACCCAGGACAATGGATCGGATCCCAGCCGGCGAACCAAAACAACACCGCCGTAAAAGGGGCAGACGAAGCGGTCTTCTGGTCAGGCTGCAGATACGAGCACATCGCACACCGCTCCCGAGCATACTACTCGAAAATGTCCAGTCTCATGACAACAAGGTTGATGAAATCCGAGCAAGGGTAGCACTCCAAAGAGACATAAGAGAATGTAATGTTCTTTGCTTCACGGAAACATGGCTCACTCGAGACACGTTATCGAAGTCGGTACAGCCAGCTGGTTTCTCCACGCATCGCGCCGACAGAAACAAGCATCTTTCTGGTAAGAAGAGGGGCCTTATGAGTAACGAGATGTGGTGTGATCACAACAACATACAGGAATTCAAGTCCTTCTGTTCACCTGACTTAGAATTCCTCACAATCAAATGTGGCTGACATTGAGTGGCTGCTTTCAACATACTGACTCAACTCCAGCCACTTTAATATTGGAAAAATAGATGTAAAAAATGTATCACAATGCCACTTAATATAATGTTTACATACCCTACATTACTCATCTCATATATATATATATATATATATATATATACTGTACACTATATCATCTACTGCATCTTGCCATCTTTATGTAATACATGTATCACTAGCCACTTTAAACAATGCCACTTAATATAATGTTTACATACCCTACATTACTCATCTCATATGTATATACTCTACTCTATACCATCTACTGCATCTTGCCATCTTGATGTAATACATGTATCACTAGCCACTTTAAACAATGCCACTTTTATATGTTTACATACCCTACATTACTCATCTCATATGTATATACTGTACTCTATACCATCTACTGCATCTTGCCTATGCCGTTCTGTACCATCACTCATTCATATATCTTTATGTACATATTCTTCATCCCTTTACACTTGTGTGTATAAGGTAGCTGTTGTGAAATTGTTAGGTTAGATTACTCGTTGGTTATTACTGCATTGTCGGAACTAGAAGCACAAGCATTTTGCTACACTCGCATTAACATCTGCTAACCATGTGTATGTGACAAATAAAATTTGATTTGATTTGAGCATCAAGAGTTGCCACTGAATCAGACTGAAAGAACAGACAGGCATCACATCAACCTGCTCCTAACCCAAAATGGCTGCTTATTAAGTTAATGACAGCAGCCAACATTTTAATTGAATTGTGCCGGCTCGACAATCACATTCGCCCCTCGCGCCTAGCCACCAGAGACGGCTACCATAGTAACAGTTTCTCAGACATCTGGGAAAGGAACAGAATACATCGGGGGTGCAAAGATGTACAGAACAGGTTGATCTTTTGGGTTAGTGGGTACCTAGTCAGTTGCACAACTGAATGCAATCAACTGAAATGTGCCTTCCACATTTAACCCAACCCCTTTGAAACAGGTGTGGGGGCTGCCTTAACCTCGCGGTTACTGTCCCAACGCTCTAACTGTTAGGCTACCTGCAGCCTAGTGTGACAGAAGAAATGTACTACTGTGCATATCGGACTAAGAGGATAATTCAGTGGGGTCTTCCTTCGAGAAAGTTGCCGATAGAAATATAATGAGTAGAGGTGACAATATTTATGATTCTACATGGCAAAGTACAATGTCTTTTCTACATGGTGCATTTCTATCTGAACACTCAAAAGTTGCACCTTTCTGAATAAGTTAAGTGATGAGAATAGAATCTACATTTTTCCGGAAATTTGGTTATCAGAGGACATTGTTTTAAATTAATTAAGTTGTAACTTGCCACATTGCACACTATTACATCTAATATGACAAGCTAGCATTGTTGCCATGGCAGCATTGCAAAACATGACCTCTCAAAAGAAACAAACCTAAATGCATTAGATGATACAGAATAACAGCTGAAATGAATTCACTTTCCGTTTCTTCTTGACAAGTAACAAGGACATCCTGTTTTCTTTCCTATGTTCTGTGGTATAGTGTGTAGCAGGCCATTGTGTTGATGGAAGTCTTTGTTACTAGTCTTTCTGCTCTTGGATTGAAGCTTGAGAGAGCTAGCGTGCTCATATTGGAGTATTTGAAGGTAGAGAAGGGAGAGAGACTGTCATAGTGAGAGAGCTAGAGAGAGAGCTAGAGAGAGAGAGCTGTTGAATAGGAGCCTGGTGTTGTGAGAGGAGAGTAGTCCTGGTTAAATAGTGTAATAGGAGCCTGGTGTTGTGAGAGGAGAGTGGTCCTGGTTGAATTGTGTAATAGGAGCCTGGTGTTGTGAGAGGAGAGTGGTCCTGGTTGAATAGTGTAATAGGAACCTGGTGTTGTGAGAGGAAAGTGGTCCTGGTTGAATAGTGTAATAGGAGCCTGGTGTTGTGAGAGGAGAGTGGTCCTGGTTGAATAGTGTAATAGGAGCCTGGTGTTGTGAGAGGAGTAGTCCTGGTTGAATAGTGTAATAGGAGCCTGGTGTTGTGAGAGGAGAGTGGTCCTGGTTGAATAGTGTAATAGGAGCCTGGTGTTGTGAGAGGAGAGTGGTCCTGGTTGAATTGTGTAATAGGAGCCTGGTGTTGTGAGAGGAGTAGTCCTGGTTGAATAGTGTAATAGGAGCCTGGTGTTGTGAGAGGAGAGTGGTCCTGGTTGAATAGTGTAATAGGAGCCTGGTGTTGTGAGAGGAGTAGTCCTGGTTGAATAGTGTAATAGGAGCCTGGTGTTGTGAGAGGAGTAGTCCTGGTTGAATAGTGTAATAGGAGCCTGGTGTTGTGAGAGGAGAGTGGTCCTGGTTGAATAGTGTAATAGGAGCCTGGTGTTGTGAGAGGAGTAGTCCTGGTTGAATAGTGTAATAGGAGCCTGGTGTTGTGAGAGGAGAGTAGTCCTGGTTGAATAGTGTAATAGGAGCCTGGTGTTGTGAGAGGAGAGTGGTCCTGGTTGAATAGTGTAATAGGAGCCTGGTGTTGTGAGAGGAGTAGTCCTGGTTGAATAGTGTAATAGGAGCCTGGTGTTGTGAGAGGAGTAGTCCTGGTTGAATAGTGTAATAGGAGCCTGGTGTTGTGAGAGGAGAGTGGTCCTGGTTGAATAGTGTAATAGGAGCCTGGTGTTGTGAGAGGAGAGTGGTCCTGGTTGAATAGTGTAATAGGAGCCTGGTGTTGTGAGAGGAGAGTGGTCCTGGTTGAATAGTGTAATAGGAGCCTGGTGTTGTGAGAGGAGAGTGGTCCTGGTTGAATAGTGTAATAGGAGCCTGGTGTTGTGAGAGGAGAGTGGTCCTGGTTGAATAGTGTAATAGGAGCCTGGTGTTGGGAGAGGAGAGTGGTCCTGGTTGAATAGTGTAATAGGAGCCTGGTGTTGGGAGAGGAGAGTGGTCCTGGTTGAATAGTGTAATAGGAGCCTGGTGTTGTGAGAGGAGTAGTCCTGGTTGAATAGTGTAATAGGAGCCTGGTGTTGTGAGAGGAGAGTGGTCCTGGTTGAATAGTGTAATAGGAGCCTGGTGTTGTGAGAGGAGTAGTCCTGGTTGAATAGTGTAATAGGAGCCTGGTGTTGTGAGAGGAGTGTGGTCCTGGTTGAATAGTGTAATAGGAGCCTGGTGTTGTGAGAGGAGAGTAGTCCTGGTTGAATAGTGTAATAGGAGCCTGGTGTTGTGAGAGGAGAGTGGTCCTGGTTGAATAGTGTAATGGGAGCCTGGTGTTGTGAGAGGAGTAGTCCTGGTTGAATAGTGTAATAGGAGCCTGGTGTTGAGAGAGGAGAGTGGTCCTGGTTGAATAGTGTAATAGGAGCCTGGTGTTGTGAGAGGAGAGTGGTCCTGGTTGAATAGTGTAATAGGAGCCTGGTGTTGTGAGAGGAGAGTGGTCCTGGTTGAATAGTGTAATAGGAGCCTGGTGTTGTGAGAGGAGAGTGGTCCTGGTTGAATAGTGTAATAGGAGCCTGGTGTTGTGAGAGGAGAGTGGTCCTGGTTGAATAGTGTAATAGGAGCCTGGTGTTGTGAGAGGAGAGTGGTCCTGGTTGAATAGTGTAATAGGAGCCTGGTGTTGTGAGAGGAGTAGTCCTGGTTGAATAGTGTAATAGGAGCCTGGTGTTGTGAGAGGAGAGTAGTCCTGGTTGAATAGTGTAATAGGAGCCTGGTGTTGTGAGAGGAGAGTGGTCCTGGTTGAATAGTGTAATAGGAGCCTGGTGTTGTGAGAGGAGAGTAGTCCTGGTTGAATAGTGTAATAGGGCCTGGTGCTGTTGTCTCACTAAGGGGCCTAATGGATGATAGAATGGTCTGGAACACTACTGTCAACTCATGCAGGTGCACACACTCACAGATGGATACAGACACGTGCATGTACACACAAACACACTCGGTCATCCCTCTCTTTCTGTGAGTAATTATCACACACGCTCAACGCCCTCACTTTCTCCCACGGTCAGCTCACACTGTGGACCAGGCATCCTAAATCCCCCTTAATGTAGTCTAACTATTGGCAAGTCTACAGTGTATATCTCTTAAACAGTCAGGTCTACATATCGATCTTCAGTCAGGTCTCTCTCTCTATCTACAGTCAGGTCTCTCTATCTATCTCCTTCCCTCCCTCAATCCACACGTCCAGTGAAGAGTTAAACATTCAGAACTGAACACCCTCTGTGACGCGTGCAGGTGAAACCTGACAGATGGTGTTTATCAGAGCTCAGAACAAATGTTGCATTACATCTCTATCTATCTCCATCTATTTACCCCATTACCTAATCTATCAGCAGTGTGTGTGTCAGCATTGTATTTTTTGTTTGCATTGTATTTTTATCACAATGCGAAACAAAGAAAACAACTATCTCGTTAAAACCTGACTGCAATTATTGTGATGTGAGAAAAACAAAGGGGCTGATGACTGACAGGGTAATTAACACCTGCTACCATGACAACCCACAGACTTAATTGAATTCTGGCCCAAGCCAGATCGATCCTGATTGATCGAGACAAACAATGCCTGGGGACTTTAATTGACTTTACTCAGGTGGTGGTAGGAGAAAGTTATGTGGATGGGATAGGTATTATACAGAGGGCATCAGGACACAGCGAGGAGAACTTTGAGTCTGACATTGTCTAGTCATGAAGGAAAAGATGGCAGTATGATATTTGTTAACCACAAATGGGATTTGCCCCCCTTTCGCCCTAAGCCTATCACTAACCTAATTCAACAACAAATAGCTCGCATTCTTGGTCATCATTTCCAATATCATCAATTTGCCTTTTCTAACACGGTCTATTGAAGTGTCAGAGCTATAAGGATTTCCAAACATACTGAGAATGTACTCAATTATGGGCTACTGCTGTTGGTCAGTCTTTCATTTTGAAAGGGACCAATTTATCCAATCTGTGAAATGAAGCCAATCTGTGCAATGATGCGATGAATCAAGTGTGAGTGAGAAACAAAAACCTGCAGACACTGCAGCCCTCCAGGAGATGAGTTTCATACCCTTCTTTCTTGGTATTAAGGTGCGTGTGACTTTGTCTGCATCTGTGTGTGTGTGTGTGTGTGTGTGTGTGTGTGTGTGACTGCTATGAACTGGTACTCACCTTGAGAGCACGAGAACGGTTGGCCAGGAGATTCTCGATGTTCCCCGCTGCATTAGCCACCAGCTGGCTGGCATCGTTGGACCCCACACTGAAGTACTTCCTGTGGCTCTGGAAGATCTGCACCAATCAGGAGATAGAGGGTCAAAGGTGACAGTGAAGCAATCAAGAGAGAGAAACAAGGGTCAAAAGTGACACTGGACCAATCAGGAGAGAGTGATACTTTGATCAAATATTGACATGGTGTATCTGAGAATTGTACCTATGAGGATAGTCACAAAAAAATGTACTTGATTATGTTTATTTGCAGGGACAATGAACACAATAATCCAAATGTATGTAAATGGACAGATGTGTCAAATCATGATGTCACCGCTGTGTGTACAATGCCAGTGTAAATCAAGCAACATTATGCCACAATGGAGCACAACGGCAAACGCCATTTCCTGAATATGGAATATGTTTCAGCAAGAGGAATTAAACAATTAAAAAATCAGAAATGCCAAACAGCCAATTATTTAGCAGCCGGAGGGGCTTTCTAGGTCCAACATTAAAACCACAGGCCTGTAGTGTGTGAATGTGTGTGCGGGCACGCGCGTGTGTGTGTGTGCGTGTGTGTGTCTAAGTCGGTGTATCGAAGTGTGTGTTTACTTAGCTAACCTCTGTGGGGCTGTGCTATGTGTTTCTGCTTGTCCATGAGTAATGATCCTGATGGTTATTCTCCACATGCTCTTTCTGCTTACAAGCAAATACAATCCCCTTCCCTGTGTAGTAAATAAAGCAGCCATGCTGCCAGAGGTCTCAATGAAGGAAACCTACATTTATTCTACTGCAACAGGACAAAGGAATGTACAGTCGACCATTGATATTATCCCACTCTCTATCTATATATATATGCTATTGGGTCAAGATTAGGTCATAAAGTCTAGCTATTTTCCTTCACCCCATGAGCATCAAATGATGCCTGCGACAGGAAATGAGCTCCAAACGTGGTATAACACCATCATGGTAAAGATGTCTGCTGTTTTTTTTCTTCTAAATGTCTGTGATGACAAGCAGGGCAAGAGGCAGCCCTGATATGGTGTCTGTTATGGGTATTTTCCTGAGAATACTGTGTTGCTCAAGGGAAATCATGCCTGTGTGTTGTCCCTGGGACGTCATGCATTGTGTGTATGTCTGAAAAATGTAATCCAAAAGGAATCTGAAGTACATTGACAATTACTGTGATGATTATTGTGCATTTCATATTTCTTAATTATTTCTTCTTTTTTTGTTTTCTGGTTATACATTGTTATTGATTAATGCATTGTTGGGCTATAGGTTTGCAAGAAAGACATTTTCACTGTACTTGTGCATGTGACATTTAAACTAGACATAATTACAGAGGCTCTATATCAGGCCTGGCTAGGCAAGAGGAGGAGAGGTGTCATATGGTTATAGCAATCAACACAAGGGTTGTGTCCCAAAAGGCACCCTATTCCCCATATAGTGCACTACTTATGACCAGAGCCCCCTACATAGGGAATAGGGTGCCATTTGGGATGTAGCCAGAGTAACAGCTCCTCCTAACTGTCCATTTCATGTAAGCTTGTTAGGGATGGGATAGGGATGTGGTGTTTGGAGTTGACACTGATAGTCCTTGAGTGTGGACATTCCCCTAGCAGAATACTGTAAGCAGATGTCCCACATATCACTAATGAGATGGCACTTTGTAAAGTCCAGATCTGTTGTGACAACCATCATTGTATTGGATGTGACACACATCAAACAGGAGAGGTCAGGAGTTATGTGTGCGCATGTGTGTGCGCGCGTGTGTATATTGATTGTTGAAATCCAGAGTTGTGGATGTTTGACTATGGGGTTGCAAGCTTCCTGTGCGTTTGAGAGGAGTGTGGTGGTGTGGTATATGTACATTTGTGCACGTCTGTGTTCCTATGTTTACAATGTGTTCCTGTGTGTCCCACCTGTATGAGATTCTGCACTCCGCTGGCTGTGTCCGTCAGTGTGACCAGCTCCTGCTGCATCTGCTCCACCCATTCCTTTATCCTGAGGAAACAATGAAAGCACCATTCAAAATCATTCAAATTAATTTACTTCCTGTAACTCATCGAATCCGATGATCAAATGGTTTTACTTATCCAATCACATTGATATCTCTGAACTGCTGTTTTCAGGATCATATTAAATTGGCACCAAACAAAAGACAATGGACTGAAACAGGGAGGGAAATACTGAACTGTTCAGTAAGAAACTTTTTTGTTTTTCTGTTGCAAAACAGTTTGCTTCACTGTGCACTAATAAATAAGACCCTGAAGGTGCAGAACGATCCAATAGAAATACATGTCTGTCAAATACCTCTATGTTACATTTCTATCTGCAAAGCTGTGAATGTTCCGCCTCACTGCATAAATAATCTTGACTTACTTTGATTCGCCAATCACCTTGCAGTAGATACCACATGACGACACATTAACAGAGCAGTTGAGTCAGGCAGTAACAGTACTGCTGACTATCACTTTATGCAAAACATATCTCGCCATGCAGGCTAATAAATTCAGCGGTCTATAAAATAGTCATGTTCACCCTGAGTATATGTGTTTTGACTCCCCATTAACTGTGCATTAGAGTAGATATAGATGTAGAGAGAGTAGAGGATATATTCATGGTTGTCAGTGGTTGAGTAACAAGGACAGGGGTGAGATAGTAGGTCATGTATGCAGGGATAGTAGAGGGAGAAATTAGTAACAGCAAGACTCCATTCTATCATAATGCTTTGTTTTGATTGTGTTAATGAGATACAAATAAACTACCTGTACCCTATACAGAAACAGAACACTGGCTCAATAAACTGTCTGTACCCTATAGAGAAACAGAACACTAGTTAACTGGCTCAATAAACTGTCTGTACCCTATAGAGAAACAGAACACTAGTTAACTGGCTCAATAAACTGTCTGTACCCTATAGAGAAACAGAACACTAGTTAACTGGCTCAATAAACTGTCTGTACCCTATACAGAAACTGAACAATATTTAACTGCCTGGCCGGTTCCCCTCTCTCCACTGGGATTCTCTGCCTCTAACCCTATTACAGGGGCTGAGTCACTGGCTTACTGGTGCTCTTCACGCCGTCCCTAGGAGGGGTGCATCACTTGAATAGGTTGAGTCACTGACGTGGTCTTCCTGTCTGGGTTGGCGCCCCCCCTTGGGTTCTGCCGTGGCGGAGATCTTTGTGGGCTATACTCGGCCTTGTCTCAGGATGGTAAGTTGCTGGTGGAAGAAATCCCTCTAGTGGTGTGGGGGCTGTGCTTTAGCAAAGTGGGTGGGGTTATAGCCTGCCTGTTTGGCCCTGTCCGGGGGTATCATCGGACAGGGCCACAGTGTCTCCTGACCCTTCCTGTCTCAGCCTCCAGTATTTATGCTGCAGTAGTTTATGTGTCGGGGGGCTAGGGTCAGTCTGTTATATCTGGAGTATTTCTCCTGTCTTATCCGGTGTCCAGTGTGAATTTAAGTATGCTCTCTCTAATTCTCTCTTTCTCTCTCTCTCTCGGAGGACCTGAGCCCTAGGACCATGCCTCAGGACTACCTGGCATGATGACTCCTTGTTGTCCCCAGTCCACCTGGCTGTGCTGCTGCTTCAGTTTCAACTAATCTGCCTGCGGCTATGGAACCCTGACCTGTTCACTGTTCACTGACCTGTTCACAATTACTATTATTTGACCATGCTTGTCATTAATGAACATTTGAACATTTTGGCCATGTTCTCTTATAATCTCCACCCGGCACAGCCAGAAGAGGACTGGCCACCCCTCATGGCCTGGTTCCTCTCTAGGTTTCTTCCTGGGTTTTGGCCTTTCTAGGGAATTTTTCCTAGCCACTGTGCTTCTACACCTGCATTGCTTGCTGTTTGGGGTTTTAGGCTGGGTTTTTGTACAGCACTTTGATAGGCTGGGTTTTTGTACAGCACTTTGATATGATCAGCTGATGTAAGAAGGGCTATATAAATACATTTGATTTGATTTGATCTGCCTCAATAAACTGTCTGTACCCTATCCAGAAACTGAACAATGGTTAATAGGCTCAACGGTGTATACAGTATGGATTAAGTAAACACTGAAAGTGTGTCAAGTTCACAGTGAGAGTGAGTGGTTCCTTCATTGTTCTGAAGAGAAAAGGTCCATATGTAACCATAAGACCAAATGTGTTATAAATAAATGGATTGAGACACATTGAATAACCAGCATAGCTGCCATTTTGAACACATTTTTGTCCTCTGTTGAAAACGTTTTGCTACAGCGTGCCCTATTGAACACGAATCTGGTCACATACAATAGCGATGAAATCTACGCATGGTTGACGTGGGGATTGTGGACTGCATTGGCTCATTCATTACACTAGCAGTAGGGAATAGTCTAGAAGTGGGTGAATGGTCCATCCACAGGTAAACATAGTGATTGAGTGTGCAAATGTCCAAACAGCAGGTAAATACATCTACTTGAAACACCTAAATGCAGACCCAGAGGAGACATGTGCTGTGTCCAAAATGGCACCCTATTCCTTATATAGTGCACTACTTTAGACCAGAGCCATATGGGAGCCTTATGGGCCCTGGTCAAACCTAGTGCAATATATAGAGAATAGGGTGCCATTTGAAACTCATCCCTGATTTGAAGGACAGTACATGAACCCTCAACATAGTTAGGGGAGGAAGTATGAATCCATATCCATGAACTCATCAAGTGTCAAACACCTAGATGAATCTTATTACTTGACAAGTGAGACGTGGTACAGGCTCATCTTCTAGGGAGAAACACACACACACACACACACACACACACACACACACACACACACACACACACACACACGCACACACACACACACACACACACACACACACACACACACACACACACACATGAATAAAAACATGCAGGCAGGCACGCACCTTCCCCCCCCTCTCCCAACACACACAAACGTGTTAAAAATCCTTGTCAGTAACCATTAAAAATGCATGACTGGGGGTCATAAGGGAAATTAACTATTTTCCCCTTCACTTTGGATACGTGTTATGTTATCCTATCTAATAACCCACACTGCAATGTGACTAGGGCTCGTGCTGTAAAACGTACAGAACCAGTCAAATGTTTGGACACACCTACTCATGGTTTTTCTTTATTTTTACTATTTTCTACATTGTATAATAACAGTGAAGACATCAAAACAATGAAATAACACATATGGAATCATGTTGTAACCAAAAAAGTGTAACACAAATCAAAATATATTTTATAATTGATATTCTTTAAAGTAGCCACCCTATGCCTTGATGACAGCTTTGCACACTCTTGGCATTCTCTCAACCAGCTTCATGAGGTCGTCACCTGGAACGCACGTCAATTAACAGGTAGGCCTTGTTAAAAGTTAACTTGTGGAATATCTTTTCTTTTTTCATTTGTTTGAACCAATCAGTTGTGTTGTGACAAGGTGTTATTTAATAGTTTTGATGTCTTCACTATTATTCTACAATGTAGAAAATAGTAAAAATAAAGAAAAACCCTGGAATGAGTAGCTGTGTCCAGACTTTTGACTGGTGCTGTATATACAGCTCAGAGAAGCAGCTGTCTGGGGGGGCTTGGGGACAAGGCTGGAGTACTATCAGCACATTTCTGATCTCACACACACACACACACACACACACACACACACACACACACACACACACACACACACACACACACACACACACGGCTGCGCACTCATTCACGCTCACACACATGCTCACACACACACGCTAACACACCTTTCATCTTAACCCCTCCATGAAGATATTAGTGCATGACATACCCTTGAGCCAGCACCACTGAGTCAGCACCACTGAGCCAGCACCGCTGAGCCAGCACCACTGAGCCAGCACCACTGAGTCAGCACCGCTGAGCCAGCACCACTGAGTCAGCACCGCTGAGCCAGCACCACTGAGCCAGCACCACTGAGGCAGCACCACTGAGCCAGCACCGCTGAGCCAGCACCACTGAGCCAGCACCACTGAGCCAGCACCACTGACACACCGCTGTTCAAAGCCCTTAGCTCACAGCAGGAATAGATTCTAGGGGTCACAGTAAGGTCCTAGCCTGCAGAGTCAGCTTTTGTCTGCTATGTGCAACAGGGTGGGCCCTGGAAATGTGTCCCATGGTCCTATCCAACAGGCTAGGCAGATGCAACAGGTGCCCTCGGCAATGAGGTCCTCTGTTAGAATGTAAATGTGTTGCCGCTGCACTTAGAATAGCATTTGGACAGGAGATGCAGAGAGAAACAGATCACATTTAGAACGCAGCATTTATAAAATAATGAATAGACTTCATATTCTCTATGACGAGGCTCTACGACTGAACATATGGGCTGGCTATTTTGAATCCTTCTCTGAATACTGACCTTATGTTCTAGCTTTTATGCCGTGTTCCCTCAGGTAACCAACAACAGGTGGAAGAGCTTAGTAAATCTGGCCAAAAGCCAACTCTGCTTCGCGATTAAACAATGATTAGTTCTTACAGTATCCAATACTGTATAATAACTACAGACAGACGGTACAGCCTACAGCCAAGTTGTTCTGTGTGTGTGTGTGTGTGTGTGTGTTCAGCCCCATAACTTATTTGAAACAGGAGAGGCAGCCGGTAATGAGGAGAGGGGAGCAACAATAAACCTTGTCCCATGGAGGGGCCACCGTTTCTGAGTAAAGATAATGTAACTGTCCTGTAGCCTCTGGCAGCAATGGAGGACCCAGAGGTCAGAGTGTTGGTTAAAAAATGACACCACATTACTATTGGTACACAGTGAACTAACGACTGTGATAAAAGCATTGTGAAAAAGCTTGTTTCATCTAAAGTCAAGGACAGGAAAAACATTATTATTCATGTCTCTAAACAAATAAGGGTTCTTGTCTTGTTTAAAAAGACAAGCTCTACCTCAACACATAATGTAAAAAGTGTGATGTTACCACAAAGGAGGAAAAGCAATGCTTTTCTCTCAAAGACAAACCATGAAGTAATGTCTAAAAAAGAGGTTTCAACACTTAAAGAGCTCAACAAAGCCCTCTGAGAGGATGGAAACTTGGAGCGGGTCATGGAAAAACGAGATGACATCGCCCTACCCCCTCCCCCTCTCATTTCTCCCTCTCACTCTCCCTAGCGAAGGGGAAACGGAGGAAGGGGTGTGGGCTTTGAGGCGGGAAAACCCAAAATGGCTGGTGAGCCAGAGAGAGAGAGAGAGAGAGCCGAGCAATACAGCCAGTTGCACACTCCGGGGCTGGGACTGAGTGGAGCCTTGTGAAACTCAGCCAAGTGTAAAGAGAGAGACCCATAACCCCCTAGAGCCTTTTCTCTCGCTGTCTTGCTGCTTGTGTTCTTAACATCCCCCACTTACACAACAGACTGTGCACATTTAGAAAACGGCGGGCCGTTTTTCATTTTCTCTTTCTTGCCATCCTCCTCTTGCACAATGTAATGTTTGGGTTTGTTTTGCTCCGTGGAGAGAGCAGAGCGCAGATCAACATGGGTACACTGCCGGAGGTGCGCCCGAGGAGAGAGAAGACTGGTTTTTATGCTGGATGAATATATCATCTGATATGCAGAGGGAGAGCCTCCACTTTAAAAGAAATGACATGGACCTCCCACAAGGTTTCTTGCCGAGACATCTCAATTTAAATGCGTGTCTGTGAATTCCAAATGGAGAGGTGGTGATTGTTTTTATATGACTACATGGGAATACATTCGGACAGGACAGATGTTTACTATTGAATCAGTTAAGACGTGACCTGCTTCGTGCAGTATGGCACTCAGTTATTTTGTCAAAGACATATGATATGAGTGTTTTTATTCATTTTCACAAAATCAGTAAGCCATCCAAATACACCCCACCACATTCAGGTGATTAGATAAAGATATTTAACTTGTTCAGAGAGTTCATTGGAGAGTTCCCCACTACTGGCAATGAGGATCTTTTGGTTCATCTTTTGATTCAATCTTTCAATTGCATCTTAGCCTCACAGAATTAGCCTCTCATATATTTAACCTATTAACCTTGTACAGTAGCTGGTGATTAGACAAATATTTTTCTGTCTCTGTCTCTCTGTAACAGAAGACGCCTCCCCAGACCAGCTGTCACCTGTATGTATCGGAAAACATTGAAACCAGAGCACTGGGGCCTTCAGAGGACATAATGGGGTTCAAAGGTGAAGGGGTAAGGTGCCCCTCTTAGCCTAATCTCTGTGTATGTGCACAAGAGCGAGTGCACGCGTGTGGAGGGTCTGTATTATGTACAGTAACTCATCAACTGAAGTGCTATATTGGGGGTGTGATGAAGCATAAAATAGGACAAATGTTTCCCCGAGAGTTCCCCGAGCGTTCCCTGACTGTTCCCTGAGTGTTCCCAGAGAGTTCCGAGAGTTCCCCGAGCGTTCCCTGACTGTTCCCTGAGTGATCCATGAGCGTTCCCTGACTGTTCCCTGACTGTTCCCTGAGTGTTCCCAGAGAGTTCAGAGAGTTCCCCGAGCGTTCCCCGACTGTTCCCTGAGTGATCCCTGAATGTTCCCAGAGAGTTCCGAGAGTTCCCCGAGCGTTCCCCGACTGTTCCCTGAGTGATCCCTGAATGTTAGAGTAGGATCTGACCCCAAGTGCCCTAGAAACATAGTATTTAACAGTACTATCCCCAATCAGGCCACCTCTCTGAAAGACTTGGAAACACAACACCATATGTTACAGTACAGCACTAACGAACAATAAAACAAATATATGTACTGCATGCTGTATATATCATTATTATCACTTAGTAGCTGTGAAATGTGTTGTTTTACAGGGTCAGCCATAGTAGTCCAGTGCCCCTGGAGCCAATTAAAGTTAAGTGCCTTGCTCAAGGGCCATAGTGAACAAGTTGCCCAAGAATAACGTGTTTAGCCAATAACCACGCACAACACAGAGTGGAGCGTCCAATCCCAGAGCCCGTTACAGAAGAGTGGGAAGCCCAGAATAGCTTGTCTGACTCAGACTGAGAGCATCATTGTCTGACCTCTGGCTGGATTAGCCCTCGGGTTACTTTAGACTACTGAGGCCATTTCTGTTCTCTCCTCTCCATTTCACCCAGCTTCTTTTTCAAAATGATGCAGCCATTCACCCGGCTTTATGTAGCTACTAACTGAAGCAATGGTTACTTTCCAATATCCAGATAACCATTTAGAATACACACCAGAAGGTAATTGAACCATACTCCTACACTCTTAGAAAGAAAAGTGCTATCTAGAACCTTTAAGGGTTCTTCGGCTGTCAAAGAGGGTTCTACATGGAACCCAAAAGGGTTACACCTTGAACCAAAAAGGGTTCTACATAGAACCGAGAAGGGTTCTCCTATGGGGACAGTCGAAGAACCCTTTAAGAACCCTTTTTTCTAAGAGTGTATATGTTTAAAATTCAATTTGTACTGCTACAGTGGTAAATCAACAAATAAAAGCATATTCCAAAAGAAACCAACAGCCCCAACTCTGTGTCACGGTATAAACTATTTCCCCCCCCATTTGGCTGCACTTGACAGTCCCATATTTCAACAACTTTTCAGGTGTCTCAACTTTTCTTCCTACCTTGCTGACAAAAAGGTATTTCCATTGATCAATGGCGCCATTGCACAGTGCACTGTTTGGATGCAGGATTTATTGTGGAGTGGGCCAACATGCGCAGGTAGCCTACGTTTTCAAGTGATTTGCTTGACAATAAGATGAAGACATCATGACTGGTCGTGTTCATACCGAAGGTAAAAGGTGATACATTTATTACCGTTAAATGACGTGTCTTTACTATAGGGCCAATCAACAAAAATAAAAAATACATGAAAAAAGAAAGAAGACCATCCAAAATGTCACGTGTATTCTGATACACACTTCAATTAGTGTTACAATGCACTAATGTATCATAAGGCCTTATAAATGAACTTCTGAGGCATTTTGTGGGTGCCTAATAGAGTGTGTTTGCTTCATGCTAAGTATGCTAGGCTACTGTAAATATGTTTTGATTAGAAAAGTTTACTTTTATTTCTCTTAGTTGTAAAGGCATTGTACAATATGCTAACTGGCACACGTCGCTGGGTACGGCTAGAGCTGGCAAGCAGGCAGTAAAGATGGGAGTTGTCCACCGCTGGGGCAATCTTTCTCACAAAAAGATCCCGAGAGTTTTTTCTGGAAAGTCTCCCTTGAAGGATTCCTCTGAACTCAATTAGTACACAGGTAGCTTATAACAGTTACAATGACCCAGAGTAACCACACAGCCACAATGTCAGCCATTTTATTTTTACAAAAACACTGAAGTGGGCTTCCAACAGAGTCAGCATTCAGTCAAGCCTAAAATGTCAAATGTAATGTTTGGACTCCATAGCTGTACTGTTTTTTAATTTGTTTACTTTTGTTACTTCTGTTTGTATCAGGGCAGAACCTGACACCATGTAAACACCACTAGCCAGTAGAGAGCTCCATCGATTACAATGTCAAAGCCCCATCATTCCTGAGCACTATCATAGAGTAGAAACAGATCGACAAAGAGGTCAAGGCCCCATCCTGAAACAACCCTTAGCCCCATCCCCGCAGTGCTTAATGTAGATCTGAAAGATTTGGATAGGTATGGTAGTAGTTTCATCTTATCCCTGATAGGCTGGGTGTATATTTTGCCATATAGCTCACACCTATCCAATCTTTTCACATAATCAGATCTAGGGGGTAGGATGTGTTTCTGGACAGGACACAAACCTAAGATTAGCAGTTACCTCTCACATGTAACTGAGATAATCAGTGACCTAACTACTGGTGACCAGTAATTTTCAATGAAAGGAGGAGATGAGACACAAGGACATACACAGCGACTTAACGGTCCCAAGGAGAGCTAGCAACCAAAGTTCAACATTACCCAAGTTTATGCTAATTGTAGCGACGCAACTGCACAGCAGCCAGTTAGACTAAATACACCACTTTCTGAGTCTCTCCTCTCCACCACTCCTCTTCATTCCACTCTCTGCTGTTAATACAGGGCTGTTTTGACACTCACACTTTGTCAGCGGAGCCACACTTGATCTCTAAATACTGTCAAACTGTCAGGGAGAAGAAGCACGGTAGCAGGCAGCAACTGCCTGACAGACAAATGCAGACTGGAACGGGGGTGTTTTTGAATTTTTTTTTACATAACATTAGTTATTTATCAGTCTCATACACTGAGTTAGTCTCTGTCCTCAACCCCTTATTAGTGGTGATTTTTCCTTCTAATCTACTCTTAGAGGGATATACCAGTGACATAGGCGTGAGGAGGCGGGAGAGTGCGAGAGAGAGTGAGAGAGAGGCTATAATTTAGCCATCAGATACCTAATAAAAGCTGGTACTGTGGAGCAGTAGGCTTTAATAACCAACCTGACAGAACAATGGCGAAGACAAACAGTCTCTCTCTCTCTTTGGTATCTCTTTTTCTCACTGTTTACCTTGCTCTCTCTCTTTTCTCTGTTGCTTCATCTCTCCTTGTTTTTCTATCACTCTTTATCTTTCCTTTGCTCCCTTTGCTTTCCCTCCCTCTCCCCCCTTTCTCATTTTACTTCTAACCTCCTCTCTCTCCTTCAGTCTGTTTCACTTTAACCATCTCCTTTGCTCTCTATCACTCTCTCCCCTCCCCTCCCCTCCCTCCCTCCCTCCCTCCCTGAGAGGCAAAACAGGCAGTTAAAGTAAAATATCCTCTTTATTTATCGAGGTCAATCACACAGTAATTGTAGGCTTTGTAGCTAGCTGTCTTCCATTCTCATTATCTTGGGCAGCAAGAGGTTATTGATGTTCTTCTCTCTTTCACTCTTCTCCCACCATCATTTTCCTGTTAAGAAGTCAGAGTGCCGGAACACGGAACCCCTGCTTTGATCTGAGGCGGCTGGTTATGTGGGAACCCATGGCAACTGTGCTTGTTGCACTCCAATGGGTACTTATGGTATAAATAACAACAGAGAGTATATGAGGAGAGGAGAGACTGTCCACTGTTGTCCATGCATGTTCATTTCCCCTACAGTGGAATCTCCATGACATCACAAAATGACGATCATACACTAACAAATACCTTTACTATATCTCACTATACCGCAATACAAGGATGCCTGACACACACACACACACACACACACACACACACACACACACACACACACACACACACCTTGTATAACTAACCCTGTGGGGACACACAATTCAGTCACATTCAAAATCCTATTTTCCATAACCCCTAACCCTAAACCTTACCCTAACCCCAAAACCTAACCTTAATAAACCTAAACCTAAACCTAACCTTAAAACAAACCCTAATTCTAACCCTAACACTAATTCTAACCTTAACCCCCTAAAAATAGTATTTGACCTTGTGGGGACTAACAAAATGTACCCAGTTGGTACATTTTTTGTTTGTTTACTATTCTTGTGGGGACTTCTGGTTAAACACTTCCACCCCCACACACACACCCACATACAAGAGAATAGTGTATATTTAATTCAATGATAAACAATTCAAGAAGAGCATCTAGTATGTACTGTAGTGTGTACTGTAGTGTGTACTGTAGTATGTACTGTAGTATGTTCCAACAGACACAGTAGAAATATACCCGGGGGTGTTGTGAAATTTCAGGTTACCATCGAAATGCAGCTTGGAGTGGGTGCTAGTCTATGACCTCATTTCACTTCGGAGGACCTTTTGGTTCCAGACATCTGATAATCATCTGACAGTCCGAAATGCCTGCACCGGAGTTCCCACTCCACTGGATCAACCCAGCACTGTAGCAAACCACACCAGCCTTACCCAATCACCAGCCTTACCCAATCACCAGCCTTACCCAATCACCAGCCTTGCCCAATCACCAGCCTTACCCAATCCAACCCAACCCATCCATCCCCTCAGCCTCACAAAATACACTATACCCACTTTTATGTGACATGTTAAAAATAGAAGATTAACCCTCCAGTCAAAACATCAGACACAATAAGGCTAAGTGCCTCTTTGCTGGGGTTGTTCAGAGTTAAGGTGTCTCTCTGATGAGTCCACTCTGACCCAACCAGTGTTGTAAACACCACTTGTGTCCACACGACTCCATTACAGACCACAAGGCCCATCGTGTCCAAATGCCTCTGTTATTTATTTATTATTGACTTTATAAAGTCTGGGATTAATGTGTGAACTGTTAGACTAACGGACATGAAGCACTGATGACTGAGCCTGCGTTGTTTTGGGGTATTATAGGATGTGTTAGCAAGTGGTGAATATAGCCAATGAATCAAAGACTCATCGTACATTGCAGTGATACTATTTCCAAGGTACAGAAATTATCAATAAATTGGGAATATTCCCTTTAAGTTTTTGTCAAAATTCTGTTAGTTTAGAGCAGATTGGTCAAAAGTTCCTAGAGCTGGTGGTTTTGGTCTAGTTGGCATTCAAGTCTGACTAAGAAGGTTTTTAGCTCAATATATTGAAATAGTGTATCTAAGTTTCTTCAGCTGGGTTTAAATTCAAAGCAAGTTGCTGAGGATAGTTTAGTGATCCTTTAGACAAGGATGTCTTAAATGGCCTTCTCTGTCTCAACAGATAGATATGATGTTGTAGTCTAATCCCAGATCTCATTCCCTGCTCCGGGATTCAAGAATACTGTACAGCGTTACATACAGCCGGGGTTCCTGTGGTGGACAGGGCATCGGTCCAAACAGCTGTTAACCATTCCCATTCCCAACGTCTCCTGGTCAACGTCTCAGGAACGCAATGGAACATTCTGGGAAGTACCATGTGCCACAGGTGGCAGGGGACGACGTAGCCTAGTTTAGTTTAGCGTTAGCATAGCGCTGGGTGATTACTTCTACTTCCAGTCTTCCTAGTGTACACACATCAGGCCAGGCAAAGTAGTCTTTCATTCTTCCCAGAGGCCTGAACCGGAGGAGGGGGTGGAGGAGACACCGGACACTAAAACAACAAACAGGAGGCTGCACATAAAGTGTGGATCCCCCAAGCCTTCAGTGGTGGAACGTGGGGGAGAATTATGGGGTATGGGGGGAACGAGTTAGCGCGGTACAAAGATATCCCAGACCAGTACAACCCCCAGGTCTGAGTCAGAGTCAGGACACTCACCCCCTACCCTAGAGGCTAGAGAGATCAAATATAGCCTGTGAGAGAGAGAGAGAGAGAGAGAGAGAGAGAGAAAGAGAGAGAGAGAGAGAGGGGGAGAGAGAGGGAGAGAGAGGAGAGTGAGAGCAGAGCGAGAGACAGAGAGAGAGAGCAGAGAGACAGAGAGAGAGGGAGAGAGAGAGGGGGGAGTGAGAGCAGAGAGAGAGAAAGAGAGAACAAGAGAGAGAGCAGAGACGGAGAGATCAGAGAGAGAAAGAGAGAGAGATCAAAGAGAGAGTGCAGCAGAGTTTGCTGTGGGCCCAGACCGTGTGCCCTGGTGTCTGGTTAGCTGGGTAACAGATATAGCCTTTAGCAGCTTACGCAGATGGGCCGTGGGCATTCCTCCTGAAATATACCTGCTAACACCAGCTCTCTCATGGGGAGCGGAGTCATACACAGACATACAACCCGGGTTGGCTTCAAACACCTTTCTAAAATATAATACCGTTAATATGGTCATAAGTAGACTCTTTTTACCTCTGACAGTTGAAAGTTAAAATATTTATGTAGAATAAGAAACCCATGCGGGATATTAACCCACAACCATGGTGTTGGATGCTCCACACTCCAACCCACTGAGTCAGTGGAACCTCCTAGTCAACAACTCAGCCTCTGAATACACGGTCGACAGACACCATTGTGTTCTAGTCCCTGTGCACGGACACAGACAGCTTCTTTAACTCTTTATTAACCATTGCCTCGGTGAGTGCAGAGAGTGTGGGTGGAGCGGCATTCACATTATGCCAGCAGATCAGTGGAGACAGGGTTGGGAACACGAAAAGGCATATCTATTTAGCTGGTTGAGCATGAAATCTAATTATGCTTTAAAACTGAGAGAGAGAAACCCGGCGAGGAGGGTGATGGGAACCATGGAAATGGAGGAGAAGGGAGGAGAGAGAGTGGGACACGGAGGAGAGGAGAGAAGGGAAGAGGGGGAGAGAGAGAGAGATAGAGGGAGAGAGATGAAGGGAGAGTGGGAGAGGGAGAGAGAGAGAGGGCAGAGCCTGAGTCAAAAGCAAGACGAATGCGATCACAGGCTTGACTGTAACCAGATAACATGACATGCACCCATCAGGACAAAATACCATTTATATATAGATAGGGTGAAGCTTTATTTAAACGGGGGTCAATAAAATGCTTATAAAGCATTATTTAATAGCTCATTACCCATGAACAACCGGTTTGGAAATAATTAATTAATCATTCATTTGTGTATTTTGTAGCAAATATATTTTCTAATCATGTATTTTGTAGAAAATACATTTCGTAATCATGTAATCAAGTCACTCAAAGGCCTTATACATGCATTTAAACATATGTATTGATTAATAACTACATAATGATGTTTACTAACTGACTGACTGACTAACTGACTGACTGACTGAGTGACTAACTGACTGGTTTACTAACTAAATGACTGACTGACTAACTGACTGGATGACTATCTGACTGACTGACTGTGACTAACTGACTGGATGACTAACTGAATGACTGGATGACTAACTGAATGACTGACTGGATGACTAACTGACTGACTGACTGACTGGACAACTAGCTGAATGACTGACTGACTAACTGACTGGATGACTAACTGAATGACTGACTGACTAACTGACTGGATGACTAACTGAATGACTAACTAACTGACTGGACGACTAGCTGACTGACTAACTGAATGACTGACTAACTAGATGATTAACTGAATGACTGACTGACTAGCTGACTGATTAGATGGCTAACTGAATGACTGACTAACTGACTGACTAACTGACTAATTACCTGACTGACTGGATGACTGACTAACTGACTAACTGAATGACTGACTGACTAGCTGACTGACTGACTGACTGGATGACTAGCTGAATTACTGACTTGCTGACTGACTGGGTTACTTACTGACTGACTGACTAGATGACTGACTGACTGGATGACTGACTGACTAGATGACTGACTGATCCGACTGACTGACTAGCTGACTGACTGATCGACTGACTGACTAACTGACTGACAGGATGACTAACTTACTGACTAGCTGACTGACAGGATGACTAACTGACTGACTGGATGACTGACTGGATGACTGACTGACTGACTAGTTGACTGACTAACTGACTGACAGGATGACTGATTGACTGGATGACTGATTGGATGACTGACTTACTGACTGACATGATGACTGACTAGATGACTGACTGACTGACTAGCTGACTGACTGGATGGCTGACTGACTAGCTGACTGACTAGCTGACTGACAGGATGACTGACTGACTGGATGACTGACTGACTGGATGACTGACAGGATGACTGAATGACTAACTGGCTGACTGGATGACTGACAAACTGACTAGCTATCTGACTGACTGACTAACTGACTAGCTGACTGACAGGATGACTGACTGACTGGATGACTGACTGACTGGATGACTGTCAGGATGACTGACAGATTGACTGACTGACTATCTGGCTGACTGACTGACTAGCTATCTGACTAACTAACTGACTGACTAACTGACTAGCTGACTGACAGACTAGCTGACTGACTAGCTAACTGACTGACTAGCTGACTGACTGGATGACTGACTGATTGACTGACTGACTGACTGGCTGCCTGACTAATTGACTGACTGGATGACTGACTGATTAACTGGCTGACTGACTAACTGACTAGCTGACTGACTGGCTGCCTGACTAACTGACTGACTGGATGACTGACTGATTAACTGACTGACTGGATGACTGACTAACTGATTAGCTGACTGACTGACTGACTGAATGACTGACTGACTAGATGACTGACTGACTGACATGATGACTAGCTGAATTACTGACTGACTGGATTACTGACTTGCTGACTAGATGACTGACTGACTGGATGACTGACTGACTGATCAACTGACTAACTAGCTGACTGACAGGATGATTAACTGACTGGATGACTGACTAGATGACTAGATGACTGACTAGATGACTGACTGACTGACTAGATGACTGACTGACTGACTGACTAGCTGACTAGATGACTGACTAGATGACTGACTGACTGGATGACTGACTGACTGACTAGCTGACTGACTAACTGACTGACAGGATGACTGACTGACTGGATGACTGACTGGATGACTAGCTGAATTACTGACTAGCTGACTGACAGATTAGCTAACCGACTAACTGACTGACAGGATGACTGACTGACTGGATGACTGACTGGATGACTGACTAGCTGACTGACTAGATGACTGACTGACTGACTGACTAGCTGACTAGATGACTGACTAGATGACTGACTGACTGGATGACTGACTGACTGACTAGCTGACTGACTAACTGACTGACAGGATGACTGACTGACTGGATGACTGACTGGATGACTAGCTGAATTACTGACTAGCTGACTGACAGATTAGCTAACTGACTAACTGACTGACAGGATGACTGACTGACTGGATGACTGACTGGATGACTGACTAGCTGACTGACTAGATGACTGACTAGCTGACTGACTAGCTGACTGACAGGATGACTGGATGACTGACTGACTAACTGACTGACAGGATGACTGACTGACTGACTGACTAGCTGACTGACTAACTGGCTGACTAACTGACTAGCTGACTGACAGACTACCTGACTGGCTAGCTAGATGGCTGACTGATCGACTGACTGACTAGCTGACTGACTGGATGACTGAATGGATGACTGACTGACTGACTAGCTGACTGACAACTGACTGACTGACTGGATGACTGACTAGATGACTGACTGGATGACTGACTAGATGACTGACTTGATGACTGACTGACTGGATGACTGACTGACTAGATGGCTGACTGATCGACTGACTGACTAGCTGACTGACAGGATGACTAACTGACTGACTGGATGACTGACTGACTGGATAACTGACTGACTGACTAGCTGACTTACTGACTGACTAGATGACTGACTAGATGGCTGACTGACTTACTGACTAGCTGACTGACTAACTGACTGACTGGATGACTGACTAGATGACTGACTGACTGACTGACTAGCTGACTGACTGGATGACTTGCTTACTCGCTGACTGACTGACTGAATGACTGACTGACTAGCTGACTGACAGCATGACTGACTGACTAGCTGACTGACTGACTGGATGACTGACTTACTGGATGACTGACTAGATGACTGACTGACTGACTAGCTGACTGACTAACTGACTGGATGACTGACTGACTGGATGACTGACTAGCTGACTGACTAGATGACTGACTGACTGACTAGCTGACTGACTGGATGACTTGCTTACTCGCTGACTGACTGACTGACTGACTAGCTGACTGACAGCATGACTGACTGACTAGCTGACTGACTGGATGACTAACTGACTGACTGACTGGCTGACTAGCTGGCTGACTGACTAGCTGACTGGATGACTGACTGACTAGCTGACTGACTGGCCGATTGGCTGACTGAATAACTGACTGGGTGTCTGACTGGCTGGATGACTGGCTGACTGATTGACTGGCTGGCACTGGGCCTCTCTGGGGGCACAATCTGTGACATCAGACTTTGCATTTCAGATTCGATGATGTTAATCATCTGCCTCGAAGCCACGGAGCAGCCTAGGAGACATGTTTCATCTCAAGGAGAGAGAGAGAGAGAAAGAGAGAGAGAGAGAGAGAGAGAGAGAGAGAGAGAGAGAGAGAAGAGTGGCTGCAGAAAATCTGAGGCAGACAGACACTGGCATGTGAGGTTAGCGCTGGAGCACAGAGATGCAGTCACGCACTGTGACAGAGAGAGGGATAGAAAGATGGAGAGGGGGGGGTGGGAGATGGGAGCAATATGAAAAGAGATTGAGAGGAAAAGTAAGAGAGATACAATAAGAGAAAGCAAGAGAAAGAGAGCGAGAGGCAGGGAGAAAGCAAGAGAGAGAAAGGCAAGGGGAAAGAGAGGCGGGGAGAAAGAGCGAGAGAGCGAGCAAGAGAGAGAGGAAGGCAAGGGGAAAGAGAGGCGGGGAGAAAGAGCGAGAGAGCGAGAAAGGGAAAAAGAGAGAGAGACGTAGGGAGAAAGAGAGAGCGAGAGAGGCAGGGAGAAAAAGAGAACAGCAGGAAGAGAGAGAGGGGCAAGGAGAAAGAGAGAGAGAGCGGCAGAGAGAGACAGGGAGAGATAGAGAGAACGAGAGAGGCAGGGAGAGAGAGAGGCAGGAAGAAAGAGAGGCAGAGAGAAATAAAGATACAGGGCAAGGGGAAAGAGAGGCGGGGAGAAAGAGCGAGAGAGCGAGAAAGGGAAAAGAGAGAGAGACATAGGGAGAAAGAGAGAGGGAGAGAGGCAGGGAGAAAAAGAGAACAGCAGGAAGAGAGATAGAGGCAAGGAGAAAGAGAGAGAGAGCGGCAGGGAGAAAGAGAGATAGAGAGAGCGGCAGGGAGAAAGAGACAGGGAGAGAGAGATAGAGAGAGGCAGGGACTGTAGAAAGAGAGAGGCAGGGAGAGAGAGAGAGAGAGAGAGAGAGAGAGAGAGAGAGGCAGAAAGAGAGAGAGGCAGGCAGGCAGAAAGAGAGAGGCATGAAAAAAGAGAGATAGAGGTAGGCAGAATGAGAGAGAGGCAAGGAGAAAGAGAGAGAGAGGGGCAGGGAGAAAGAGTGAGCGAGAGAGAGAGAGAGAGAGAGAGAGAGAGAGAGAGAGAGAGAGAGAGAGATGCAGGGAAATAAGAGAGAGAGAGGTAGGGAGGTAGGGAGAAAGGGAGAGAGAGGCAGACAGGCAGAAAGAGAGAGAGAGAGAGGCAGGGGGAGAGAGAGACAGGCAGGCAGAAAAAGGGAGAGGCAGAGAGAGAGAGAGAGATAAATAATGAGACAGAAGAACAATCTCTAAAGCCAAGATGTTAATTGTGTCTTACCCCTGTCTTACAACTATAGGAGCACTTCAGACAATTTCCAGAGCCCCTCTCAACAGCCTGTGTATGTGTGTGTGTGTGTGTTCATTCTTTTATTCAACACCTCCTCTGTAATAGTCACTCAAAATCACTGTCAAAGTAGTAAAATGAGCAGTATGGTTACACTGCCAACTGGACGGCCAACTGCTGCAGCTCTGATCACGGCAATAGTGAGAAAAAGAGAAACCCAGTCAGCTTTATATTGTAGTCAAGCAGTGGAGGCTCCTCAGAGGAGGAAGGGAGGGCCATCTTCCTCAGTGAATTTAGTTAAAAAAACAATTGTAAAACATCAAAAAATGTATATTTTTTAGATAAAACTATACTAAATATATTCACAAGTCACCAAATAATTTATTAAAACACACTGTTTTGCAATGAAGGTCTACAGTAGCCTCAACATCCCTCTGTAAGGTAGCACAATGGTGTAACCGGAGGACAGCTAGCTTCCATCCTCCTCTTGGCACACTGACTTCAATACAAAACCTAGGAGGCTCATGGTTCTCACCCCCTTCAATAGACTTACACAGTAATTAAGACAACATCTGGAGGACGTCCTCCAACCTGTCAGAACTTATGCAGCATGAACTGACATCTTGTCCACCCAATCAAAGGATCAAATAATGAATCTAGTACTGAAAGCATAAGCTACAGCTAGCTAGCACTGCAGTGCATACAATGTGATGAGTAGCTGACTCAAAGAGAGCGAAATACAATAGTTGAAGAGTTTTCAACAAAATGAATTTCATCAAAAATGAAGGAGAAGCAACAGAGAGAGAGAGAGAGATTGTCATTTTGTTCACTTTCAGTTTCACTTACTTAGCTAGCAATTGCAGCCGGTTAGTTAGTTACTCAAACACCCGCTCAAACAGAGGGATGCTATATTAGCTAGTTGGCTATGAATATCCAACACAACACTGGAACTCTTCCAAGTCAAGGTAAGCTTTTGGTTTTATTAATGTACTGCCACCGGGGCCCGCTGGTGGAACTGCTTACTGACAATACACTAACGTTACTGCATAATTGTAGCGGGTTTACTAACACATTAGTTATATTAGTTATGTTGACTTTACTTTAACTAATATGGGGACAACTATGTAGGCTGTGTGTAGCGGTTATGACATGGCTTGGAAAGGTTTTTCCCCCCGTCACATGTGTTGTTCATTGAAGTCCACAAACGAAGGGAGAAGGTGAGAGGAGGAGAGTACATAGAGGCTAGAATGAATACAACGTGGCTGTTTATGAGTGATCAGGGGTGTATTCATTCCACCGATTCTGCTGACAAAATATTTATTTAATGGAAGCAAATGAAACCGGGATAACATACCTGAATTTGTCCAATAGAAACTATCATTTGGAACTGTTGGACTAATGATTACACCCTAGACCACCTAGATGCAGGCAAGAGTGTACAAGGCGAATATTGAATGTGTCATTGTCATCTCAACATTTTCTCTCGACCTGTGTGCACCTACATTGTAAACTTTCATTCGTAGGCTAGGTTGCAGCAACCTCCTGATGGGTACAGGGAAGATTTGAGTATCATGTAGTAGCCTAAACCAAATCAATGTTACATTGAACTGGGTGAATGGAATATGAATGACAGTCGTCCAACATGCTGTAATAGAAATAAGGCCTTGCTTATGAAAAAATGTATTGTCCTCCCTCACGGCACTGACCACCACTGGTCAAGTATTATACTGTAGCTAACCGGGTTGCCAGTCTGTTTATGCCAAGGTTAATACAGTCCTGTGGTGGGTAGAAGACCAGGTTTAAATCCCATCATTCACACTACTTCCTCAACGTCTAAGGAACCAACTGAATACTAGATGCCAGTGCGCGTCAGTAGCTCGTCATTCGGCCAGCCCCAAAGGCATTTGAAAGAATTTTGGATTTCTCAATCATTGCCAGTTTAAAAGTCCTTTTTCATAGGGAATAATGTGTCAGTCAATCAACATGTTTTGTCTTTAAAACTCCACAACTACCATCAACCACTCAGTGTCTATAAAATCTCCCTCTATAACACTCAGTGTCTATAAATCCTCAATGCCTATGGCTGGACTACTCTGCCAGTATGACATCATCCTCTGGTCGGTGCCATTAGTATGAGAGCCAAATGGATCACTTGATCTCCAGGGGAACAGACCAAGAGAACAGAACATAGATCAGGCAGTGATGTCACCCTCCCTCACAGGATGCTGCTGAGGGGAGGATGGCTCATTATAATGGATGGAATGGAGTGAATGGAATGCTATTAATGCTATTAAATTAATGCCATTGCTATGAGCCCATCCTCCCCAATTAATGTACCACTGGCCACCTGTGCCCTCCATCCATGAGACCTGGGGTGAGGTGATGAGGTGAAACTTTCATAACGTTGCAGAAAGAAATGTAACACAGAACCAAAAGGATTCCAAACCTGATAGACTACCATAGGTAATCTAATCTACACAATACATTCCTATCTGAACGTTCTGCAACGTTGCACCCTCCTAAACAGACCCCTGAAGTTAGGCAGAACCAGATCGCTCTGGAGCTGAGTGGGGTGTCATTTGATTACTAGCTGCAGCTAGTGAGAATAGCAGTGTGGACATTAATAAACACATAGACAGGTTGGTTTACTGAACCACTGCACCTGCTAGACATGTAAAAGTGAATGGGCATGTCTTCTGTTCTGAGCATGGCAGCTAGACATTTGATCAGTTCATTTGCCAGGGATCTAATTATATTTATGAAAATTGCATATAGAACTACCTTTTGACTTTTTTAGTAGTCACTGTTCCACCATTACATGCAAGGTATTCAAGGAAAATGGCATGGGTGGGTAGGGATGTACTGCCTAACTCATATTGGATAGAAATAAAGAAGCCTATCCTTCCTAAAGTAATCACAATGACACCGCATGGCATGTCGCTGTTGACAATATGATGCCGACAATGGGGCCTTAGAAAGGGTTGGCATACTGCTTTTTCAGTGTAAATGGAATTGCGTGTGTAGAGCCATACATGTATTCTACAGTGGGCTGAGACTATTTGGTCATTCATTGCTTTGCCTTGTCACTCACTGCATTGAGATGAAAGATTCAAGTCGTCCAATTCATTGAGTTGGACATGATTTACCTGAAGATACGTCAGGGGCGTTGCTAGAATGGTGCTGAAATATGATTGTTCACACTTAGTGCCTCCCCCATCTGTCAATCTGGCTGCGATAGGAGAGAAAAGATGGTGCATTTGTTTTGCCTGTTTAGCGGTATTACAGAGCTGGCTAGAGGACCATGCGGACGGCTCAGAGCTGGCGGGAAGGCTGGTTGATTGGATGACAGGCTTTAGGACTATGGAAGATGGCTCAACATGATCTCAGAGCATTTAATATTGCAATTCGTACAATACGCAACAAATTTGCAAAAAGTATGATATTTTACTAATTAAAATGCATTGTTGCTAACATGGCTAGGTGGCTAAGGCTAACGTTAGCTAGCAGGCTATGGGTTAGTTGTTAGGGTTAAGAGTTAGGTTAAAGAGTTAGGGGAAAGGTTAGCTAACATGCTAAGTAGTTGCAAAGTAGCTAAAAGCAGTTAGCAGTTGCAAATTTGCTTAAATTGTCTATGATGAGATTCGAACACAACCTTTGGATTGCTAGGCGTTAGCGTTATATTTTTGCCACAATTAACCTCCTGTCTTACGTAACCATACCAAATGTAACATATCATACTAATTTGAGTGTTGCGGATTTCCATGTTCTATGTTACGTCTAGACCAGGCTGGATGGCTAGGTGGCTAGGTAACTCCTGTTTGACTTTACAGGTGCTGGAGCTAGTGTGTAGTTGCTAGCGTGTAATAGCAAATTTCTGTAGGCTATGGCATGTATTTGTTCTAGAATGTTATGCACTTCCCTTATCACCTGAGGTGAATGAAGCCACAACAGCCAAGTTGATAATGGCTGAAGTCATTTTTGCCTGTTTTTGTTGTTCTCCAAATATAATTTTAGAGCTTTTAAATTGTGTAAATCCAGTAAATCAGCTTCCACTTTCAAAAAATTCCTTGAAGGGGAAAAATATGTATTGGAGGGGGAGTAACCACTGAACATATATGAGTATCTAACTTGAATATGGATCACTTCAAATGTATTTATTTAATAAATTAGGGCAGATACAAATTAACAGTAGGAACAGTGATTCAATACAATGCATCATAGAAATTTCCAAAGCTATTTGTGATGTGATTTGCTGATTTCCCATGACCACCCAGGACTGGTTACTGCCCCCCCCCCCCCCCCCCCCCCCATCCCACCCGCATATAATCACCCGGGGTAGCCTATGTAATGACAATAGCCTATTTATTATGACTGATTGATCCGCCACTAAATCAGTGTAAAGTGTGTTTAATCAAACGAAGTCAGCTATTAACTACAGGCTAAATTCAGCAGGATCCAGAAGCACAATTCAAACATTGTCAGTTTTCGAAGACGTTATGCATTTCCATTGACTGTTTGTTTTCATAAACCGATGGGTAACCGTTTGCAATGCAATGCAAGTTTTTCCAAAAATGTTGTAGGCTATTATTGGGCTATTTGTAAACATAACAACATAGTCAAATAGGCTTATTATAATGATATACTTATTATATTATAATAATATAAATAAAAACTATCCTACATCACAATAGCCATACATTTATTTTATGAATTTATTGTATTTTGCTTTAGGTTTAGTATTGGGAAAGCAAACAGGCTGTCATCGGAGGACAGGCTGTCTGGTAAGGCTACTTACAGAAGTGGCGACGGGAACTGCACGGTTGACACACTATTTAACGAAGCCAGAAGTAAAAGTAGAGCGGTGAAGGAGCTGTAGGTATCCATGATTGAACGGAGTTCCCAACACACGATATTAAAAAACGACTCAAGACAGGGACAGAGATGCGTGAAGCAGTCCAAATCCTGGAACCGTGTGCGTCTTCTTGCGCGTACAGTGGACCTGTCACGCAGCCATCGGGGGACAGTTTGAAAACAAATCTCAGCTGGTCGTCTCCCCCTGATGAGTTTGTGTTTGTATGTCTTTTTGAAAGAGTGTGTGTCAGATCTCCGGCGGTAACCTTACAAGAAGCGCCCAGTGTGTTTTTAGAAGAGTTGAGAGGGAGGACGCCCCGTTCTCATATCTCCCCCGCTCGTCAGCACGGAACAGTGTGTGTGGGAAATGTGTGTGTGAGAGCCCTCCCGAGCGGATCGGTTTCCGAGCCCCCCACTCCACTTTACCCCCACCCCTTGCCTGAGAACGATCATCATCATCACGCGTTGCTCTCCATACAAGGCACTCACTCCTCACTGGGGCTGGGCAACGAACGGCCACCGCCTAGCGAGCACACAACACCAGCCAGACAGACTCAAACTCACTGGCAGACAAAAACTGCATCCCCTTTTTTTATATATACATTATATCACACATGTATGATATTGATGATATTGCTATCGGGACAAAGGAAACTGTGTTCTAAAATTGTGACTGCATGGCTTATATAAAATAGCAGTTATTTTTTTAAAGGTACCAGATCATTTTAACAGTCTGACCCGTTCCCCTTTGCTTGCTAAACTGAATAATTGGGCTGGGGATATATAACCACTCTTATATTTGCATCTATCTATCATTAATACATTTTATACAACGGATGGGTCTAATGCTGATTGGTTAAAACCGCATTCCAGCTGGTGTCTATTCCACATGTTACCATCGGCTAAATCTATGACTTTAAAATTACTTTTTACTATGTTCTATCTGACTGCGCAATCCACTGTCTCATCAGCCCAGCCAAGCAATTCATCAACTCGATCTCCACTATAAAAAGCATCTAGACATTATCTCACATTTGTTTTTGACTAACATTTCGTTTTCAACAGCGGAGATTTGTTTAACCCTTACTGTCTGTCTCCGACATTTGCAACATTGTTTCAATATTCAATTTCAATCTAAAACTGGTCATGAACATGTCGGGAGTTGGGACGAGACAGACAGGCGTTTCTCAGCCAGTTGAAATCATGAATCAGCTGGCACAATTTTTGGGGATATATACAAATATATATATATATATTCCAGCTTCAGTTTGAAGTGATTGTGTTAGCTGTGTTGTTGGCTAGCTCTTCTGAACAACAATATCCTGACAAGTGAGCACATTTCCTTTGCCAGGTGAAATCGCACCTCATCAGCTCATTGTTATGGATGTATCAAAATAAAAGTCTCTAGAAACTTCTCAAAGAAATGCTAATGCAGCTACTTTGCTGTTATTCTGGCTGCACTTTTTTGACGTGACTGTAAGTTAGCCTTAGTTGTCTAGCTGGCAAGCAAACGATAAGAACGTTGACAGCCAGTATGTCAATGGAACATTTAGAACGAACGACTGGGTCGCGTCTATAGATACAGAACAAGAAGACTGAATGACTGGGTCACGTCTCTTGCAACCGAACCGATAGAAGCAACCCTAGATTTGTGTTGGGACTATATCTTGTGGAAAGATGCAATAGTATGAACAAATTAATCAAAATAATGTTTTTAATGAAAATATGTCAATCGTTATTTGTGACTCGTTTCAGGAAACTAGGGGTATTTTACGAGTCACTACTTCACAGGAGAGCCATTTGAACGTAAACAATTTTTTTATCAAAATGCGTTCTTTTGCAGAAATGCTCTCTGGAACATGTGAACTTTCATGTGCCTTAATAAAAAACTTGTATGCCATCTGTAAATACAATTGTTAAATTATGAGCCTAGTTGGTTTAGCCACGGAAAAAGTCAGCAACCCTCCCGCTAACCATGATTGGATGAGATAATGAGTGGGATGGACATGCAGAGAGATGTGTTCGGATTGGTCTGCCATGTAGCATGCTTTTGTCTATAGCATGAGCTGGTTAGTATGTGTAGGTAATCCTTTCTACCACAGCTATTTTGAAAGATATCATGTAGTGAACTGCATAAGTGTTGCTGTCCACTTTGTGGAGGACCAAGGTTTGAAATCACAGGAATTAGAGTATGATAGCTAATGAGATGGAGAATATTCTGGTGTTTGATTGCAAATATGCAGAGAGACTGGGAGACTAGTCAGTATCAAGGCAAAGATGAACGGAGCAAAGTACAGAGAGATCCTGAGAAAACCTGCTCCAGAGCACTCAGGACCTCAGACTGGGGCAAAGGTTCACCTCCCAACAGGACAAAACCCTAAGCACAAAGCCAAGACAATGCAGGAGTGGTTTCAGGACAAGTCTCTGAATGTCCTTGAGTGGCCAGCCAGAGCCTGGAATTGAACCCGATCAAACATCTCTGGAGAGACCTAAAAATAGCTGTGCTACAACACTCTCCATCCAACCTGACAGAGCTTGAGAGGATCTGCAGAGAAGAATGGGAGAAACTCCCCAAATACAGGTGTTCCAAGCTTGTAGCATCATACCCAAGAAGACTTGATGCTGTAATCGTTGCCATAGGTGCTTCAACAAGTACTGTGTAAAGGGTCTGAACACTTAATTAAATGTCAAAATTGTTGCTTCGTCATTATTGTGTGTAGATTGATGAGGGAAAAAAACAATTTAATCAATTTTAGAATAAGGCTGTAACGTAACAAAATGTGGAAAATGTCAAGGGGTCTGAATACTTTCTGAAGGCAGTGTAGTTGAAGGGTAGACACATGAGGGCATGCATGCCTGCCCAAATAAATCCTCATTATAGTAATTAACCAATTACATCAGAGCATTTCACAGTATCACAAAATGTACAGTTGTCAAGAAGGAATTACTGGAAATGAGTGTCTCACACACATACACAAGCACACACACAGCTCATTCTTCATGTGTTTAGTCTGTCTTAAACAGGAAGGCAAACAGAAGGCCCCCTTTAACAGGATTACACTGGATTAAATCAGGATAATGTGTTATTACTAAAGCCTAAACTCAACAGCAGCCAGCTGAATTACCAAAGACATCACATTTGGCAACGGTACAGCTGATGGATATGCATGTCTTCAATATTTTTGAATGATGATATGAGACTGATGATATAATAATTGTTTGATATAAGAATTCCTGCTATCAGTGTCAGCTGATAGCATGAAACCTAGAGAACCACCAAGACCTACCATTTACTACGGTAAAAAATACTTCAGGGAATAAACCTCTAGCACTCATAAACCAGTACACAGGTTACCAGCTCTGAACACGTCTCTGAACATGTCTGTCTCTGTCAGCTTGGAAGAAAACGGTTTGTCTATCATCTGGCTATTGATAAAGAGTCAGATCTGAAAGTAAACACTGTCTCTGTAAAGTGTACATCCCACCAGTCTTACAGTATTCCTATCAAATATCTAGGAGCAGAGCAATATATATATATAGAGCACTGGATAGGACCTGCTACTGAGAATGCATGTCTATATTGGTGGATATGCACAGTTGGCCTGTGGCCTTGTCGCTAATATAACAGAAAGCCAGCTGAACTCAACCACATGTCTAACTGGTCCCTGGTGGGCGAGAGAGAGAGAGATAGAGGGAGGATAGTGAAGAGAGAGGAGATTGGAAGAGTGAGCGAGAGGAGAGAGAGAGTGGAAGAGTAAGAGGGAGGACTGTTCCGAACTGAATTAGCGACTGCTGGGTGCAGGTGGGGCCACTCTCACACGACCAGCCCCCTGTCGCCCTGGGATTCCACCCTAGCAGCCATTGCCTAGCAACGCCACACCGTCTCCTCACAACGAGCGGCTTCTTCCAAACGAGCGCATGGTGAGGATGGGGGTGTTGCGGCTGAGTGTTGCGGCTGAGTGTGGGAGGGAGGTGTGTGTGCCAGGGTTTCGAGTGGCACTCACAGCACTTACGACTCCATTACAAGTTATTTAAGGTTAGTGAAAGCTCAGCAGCCCTCATCTTCAGTTCAAGAATAAACAAACGACAAAAAAAGTAATGCTTAATACTGTTTCATTTCCCAAACATGTGGCAGCTCATTAAAATATATTTGCAGGGCAAAGAGTCTTTGCATTTTATTTAAATTACTTTTGAATCCCTTTGGGTCAAAATCATCCGCTGGCCTTTTTCAGATCACATTAAACATGTAGTGTAATAAAGCACACACACAGTCTCTTCACTCATCACTGGCTTTGTGGCTTTCATTAGTTAAGGCTATTTTAGGGACGTTGACATCGACGACAGTTGGGCAGATTCGTGCATATACAGTACCGTATCCCAGATGAAAACAACATGCGATTTGAAGGTTCAATGCAGCGTTTCTTTTAAACAAATCTCAATATCTAATCAGTACTGGGTCAGAATTAAGTCCTTTACTGTGATGGTTTTCAATTAAAATAGTAAAAAAGAAACAAAAATAGTTCATTAGCAAAGAGCAATTTCTCAAGCAACAATTTTGCTGGGACTGTCTCGGGGGAGTGGTCTGATATTATTGGCAGAGAGATTTGGAACTCTTTCTTATTGGTCTATTAACTAATTTACAGTGCCTTGCGAAAGTATTCGGCCCCCTTGAACTTTGCGACCTTTTGCCACATTTCAGGCTTCAAACATAAAGATATAAAACTGTATTTTTTTGTGAAGAATCAACAACAAGTGGGACATAATCATGAAATGGAACGACATTTATTGGATATTTCAAACAATTTTAACAAATCAAAAACTGAAAAATTGGACGAGCAAAATTATTCAGCCCCTTTACTTTCAGTGCAGCAAACTCTCTCCAGAAGATCCAATGTTGACCTAAATGACTAATGATGATAAATACAATCCACCTGTGTGTAATCAAGTCTCCGTATAAATGCACCTGCACTGTGATAGTCTCAGAGGTCCGTTAAAAGCGCAGAGAGCATCATGAAGAACAAGGAACACACCAGGCAGGTCCGAGATACTGTTGTGAAGAAGTTTAAAGCCGGATTTGGATACAAAAAGATTTCCCAAGCTTTAAACATCCCAAGGAGCACTGTGCAAGCGATAATATTGAAATGGAAGGAGTATCAGACCACTGCAAATCTACCAAGACCTGGCCGTCCCTCTAAACTTTCAGCTCATACAAGGAGAAGACTGATCAGAGATGCAGCCAAGAGGCCCATGATCACTCTGGATGAACTGCAGAGATCTACAGCTGAGGTGGGAGACTCTGTACATAGGACAACAATCAGTCGTATATTGCACAAATCTGGCCTTTATGGAAGAGTGGCAAGAAGAAAGCCATTTCTTAAAGATATCCATAAAAAGTGTTGTTTAAAGTTTGCCACAAGCCACCTGGGAGACGGTGCTCTGGTCAGATGAAACCAAAATGGAACTTTTTGGCAACAATGCAAAACGTTATGTTTGGCGTAAAAGCAACACAGCTGAACACACCATCCCCACTGTCAAACATGGTGGTGGCAGCATCATGGTTTGGGCCTGATTTTCTTCAGCAGGAACATGGAAGATGGTTAAAATTGATGGGAAGATGGATGGAGCCAAATACAGGACCATTCTGGAAGAAAACCTGATGGAGTCTGCAAAAGACCTGAGACTGGGATGGAGATTTGTCTTCCAACAAGACAATGATCCAAAACATAAAGCAAAATCTACAATGGAATGGTTCAAAAATAAACATATCCAGGTGTTAGAATGGCCAAGTCAAAGTCCAGACCTGAATCCAATCGAGAATCTGTGGAAAGAACTGAAAACTGCTGTTCACAAATGCTCTCCATCCAACCTCACTGAGCTCGAGCTGTTTTGCAAGGAGGAATGGGAAAAAATGTCAGTCTCTCGATGTGCAAAACTGATAGAGACATACCCCAAGCGACTTACAGCTGTAATCGCAGCAAAAGGTGGCACTACAAAGTATTAACTTAAGGGGGCTGAATAATTTTGCACGCCCAATTTTTCAGTTTTTGATTTGTTAAAAAAGTTTAAATTATCCAATAAATGTCGTTCCACTTCATGATTGTGTCCCACTTGTTGTTGATTCTTCACAAAAAAATACAGTTTTATATCTTTATGTTTGAAGCCTGAAATGTGGCAAACGGTCGCAAAGTTCAAGGGGGCCGAATACTTTCGCAAGGCACTGTATGATGTCACCAGGCAGGCCAAAACTCCATCCCACCAAAGCAGGCTGAAATTCAGGCGGTCTTCAAACACTTCTTACACTAAAAGGGCTCTATCATCATTTTCACAATTTCACAGTATTATTCCAATCTCATAGTGTGGACACATATAAAACACAGAACTGGGCACAGAACTGGGCCTTTAATGCAACTAGGCTCATAATGCAACTAGGCCCAGCATTTGGAAACCTCTGCAAAATAGTGCAAAACACAAATGTCATTAAAGAATCTGTTCAGAATAGTAACTCATGTTTCAATAGCTATGTTAATTCATGTTTAAGTTAGCAATGAAATTGTGCATCAGGGCTGTATTCTTTTATGATTTTTTAAATTTAACCTTTATTTAACCTTATTTTACAATGATGGCCTACCCCGGCCAAACCCTCCCCTAACCCGGACAACGCTGGGTGCGCCGCCCTAAGGGACTCCCGATCACGGCCTGTTGTGATACTGCCCAGAATCGAACCAGGGTCTGTAGTGACCCCTCTAGCACTGAGAGGCAGTGCCTTAGACTGCCGGGCCACTCGGGAGCCTCATACAGTCTCATACAGAGACTCAGAGAAAGGAGTGCTGATCTAGGATCAGTTTTGCCTTTTAAAACCCCTTATGGTCGATGTCCGCACCCCGTGGAAATCTAATTAGCATAATCAAAAATCCCCATACAAATCTGTCAGTTTAAGCTAGAGATAGTGTATCTGTTTTTTGTCTTTGGATGTCTCAATCCACAGCATCTGCCTATGTAACACTTCCACATCTGCAGTGAAAGGTGACAGAGCTAGAGCGGTGTTTGTCAGAGCATGAGACATCCTGAAAATCAGTCTTCTCACAAAATGGTCTGTAGCATCTGAACGGTTTGGCCTAAAAAATATTATGACCCCCACAAGTGTCCTGGGACTCGTCTGAATTCGGTACAGCCGATCTGCCAACTTCTATCTGTAACGTCCCAACAGTTTGGACTACACACTAACAGTTTGGGCTATACACTAACAGTTTGGACTACACACTATCAGTTTGGGCTACACACTATCAGTTTGCGCTACACACTATCAGTTTGGGCTACACACTATCAGTTTGGGCTACACACTAACAGTTTGGGCTACACACTAACAGTTTGGGCTACACACTAACAGTTTGGGCTACACACTATCAGTTTGGGCTACACACTATCAGTTTGGGCTACACACTATCAGTTTGGGCTACACACTATCAGTTTGGGCTACACACTATCAGTTTGGGCTACACACTATCAGTTTGGGCTACACACTAACAGTTTGGGCTACACACTATCAGTTTGGGCTACACACTATCAGTTTGGGCTACACACTAACAGTTTGGGCTATACACTAACAGTTTGGACTACACACTATCAGTTTGGGCTACACACTATCAGTTTGCGCTACACACTATCAGTTTGGTTACACACTATCAGTTTGGGCTAAACAATATCAGTTTGCGCTACACACTATCAGTTTGCGCTAAACACTATCAGTTTGGGCTACACCCTCTGTGTAAAGGTAGCCAGTTTGGGCTACACCCTTTGGCACACCCTCTGTGTAAAGGTGAGACTGGCCTCACAAGACTCGTCTGAAGGTCTCCTGGTACCAGTTTAAAAAATGAATACAAGTGTATACATAGAGACTGTTAAGTGACAAAAATAAGGGTTTAAATATATGTAAAAAACAAATGTTTCCTGATCTTTCTTATATCTCTCAGATATAGGATAGATACTTCAGAACAAACTTCTTTTAGATGTATTTTTTGGGACTATCTGTTGTTCCATGTAGTGAATCTGTTATTCACTGTGTTTCTATGGGCTAATAGCAGTAAGGCCAAACAATATTTTTCATCAAATATAAAAAAATGTTGATACTACAAGGGTTCTTAAAATGCTAAATCAAATAGCAAAATTACCCTTGGTATGACCTTAAAACAATTCCATATAGTTTTGTAGCCCCCCCCCCTGGCTTAGACAGGGTTTAGACTCTTATGGGTTATGACTACAATTATGTGGACAGGAGGGACCTAGTCCTAGATCAGCCCTATTATTCTGAGACGCTTTATGAATACGGGTCGTGGTTTATCCCTATTTCCCTTTTTTTATTACTTATTGTTATTCTGGATGACAGCGGGACTCTGGAAACGACACTTATGCAACAAATAATGTTTTTCATTCTCTTGTGGGCCTGCCAAGTGGAATTTATTTATGAATTAGTCCCGAGTGAGGCAATATTTCATGGCAATGGTCAATGTTAAATTGGTATCCCCTCCACCCCCTCTCCTCCCGTCTTGGGATATTGACAGTATACCCTCACATGAGATGACACTGATACATTATAGGGTGTGTGATCTGACAATTCCATTGAGATGCACATAGAGACAGAAGGAGACAGAGGGAGGGCATAGGGCCATCTACGATTATCATAAGGGCGTACCCTATGGTGTATCACTGTGATATACAGTAGTCATCATATGTAATATCAATTGTCATCCTAGCATTTTGTCTTGTGTTACATCAGGTGGGTCAAACCCGATGAGTGTCAGACCATGCAATCTTTCACCTCCTTCATAGACACTGAGTGTACAAAACATTAAGAACACTTGCTCTTTCCTTGACATAGACTGACCAGGTGAATCCAGGTGAAAGCTATGATTCATTATTGATGCCACTTGATAAATCCACTTCAGTCAGTGTAGATGAAGGGGAGGAGATAGGTTAAAGAAGGACTTTTAAGGCTTGAGACAATTGAGACATGGGTTGTGTGCGTGTGCAATTCAGAGGGTGAATGGGCAAGACAAAAGATTTAAGTGTCTTTGAACAGGGTATGGTAGTAGGTGCCAGGAGCACCGGTTTGTGTCGAGAATTGCAACGCTGCTGAGTTTGTGCGTATCAAGAATGGTGCACCACCCAAAGGACATCCAGCCAACATGACACAACTGTGGGAGGCATTGAGTCAACATGGACCAGCATCCATGTGGAACGCTTTCAAGACCTTGTAGAGTCCATGCCCCAACGAATTGAGGCTAGTCTGAGGTCAAAAGGGGAGGCAACTCGGTATTAAGAAGGTGTTCCTAATGTTTTGTACACTCAGTGTAGATTCCTAATGATTGAAGCTCATAGATAACAGCAAACATATTCCCCTTCGTACCATGAGTTATGAATAACAGCACAACGATGTGGTAACTATATTTACATACAAAATGAACCATTTAAAACACTGAAATTCATAATTCCAGGGGATTAGCTTCCTTCTAGAAAATAATTCAACTTTACTTGGTAAGAGGTCAACAAGAGGGGTACATTTTAAAAATTAAAGTAGGTGTATTTGGAGTCAAGATGGTGTAGCAGTGCAGACATGGTTTGTCGTTCTCCCCTGTACATTTGGTATTTTTTTGTCTTTTTTTGTATAGATTTCAATGTATTTTCATTCTCTTTTACATTGTGAAAATTAAACATACCTTCCGGTAACCCGCCTCACCCAATTTGATACAGATCCACTATTTTTAGACCTTTTAGCCAGAACCTCCATCAGAAGCTAGCCATCAGAACCTCCATCAGAAGCTAGCCATCAGAACCTCCATCAGAAGCTAGCCATCAGAACCTCCATCAGAAGCTAGCCATCAGAAGCTCCATCAGAAGCTAGCCATCAGAAGCTCCATCAGAAGCTAGCCATCAGAACCTCCATCAGAAGCTAGCCATCAGAACCTCCATCAGAAGCTAGCCATCAGAACCTCCATCAGAAGCTAGCCATCAGAAGCTAACCAGCTAATTAGCTACTAGCTATTTAGTCACTGTCAGCCACTGCTAGCAGCCTTTACCTTTGGCACAGACTCCAGCCGCTTTTAGCCTGGATAACACTTGCCAGCCTGCCAGTATCGGACTGTTTTCTCCACTACAACGCCGGATTCCTGCCGTAAGCCCTAGACCATTACTCCTGATCATCACAGCTAGCTAGCTGACACCTAGTGCCGTAACCTCATCCTACTCCTCCTCTGTTCCTCGGGTGATGTGGCGGTTAACCCAGGCCCTCTCATTTGTTGACTTCTGTAACCGAAAAAGCCTTGGTTTCATGCATGTTAACATCATAAGCCACCTCCCTAAGTTTGTTTTACTCACTGCTTCAGCACACTCCGCCAACCCTGATGTCCTTGCCATGTCTGAATCCTGGTTTAGGAAGGCCACCAAAAATTCTGAGATTTCCATCCCCAACAACAACATTTTCCATCAAGAAAGAACTGACAAAGGGGGAGGAGTTGCAATCTACTGCAGAGATAGCTTGCAAAGTTCTATCATACTTTCCTGGTCTATGCCCAAACAGTTCGAGCTTCTAATTTTAAAAATGAATCTCTCCAGAAATAAGTCTCTCACTGTTGCCACCTGTTATAGAGCCCCATCAACTCCCAGCTGTGCCCTGGACACCATATGTGAATTGATTATCCCTCATCTATCTTCAGAGTTCATTCAGTTGGGTGACCGAAACTGGGATATGCTTAACACCCCGACAGTCCTACAATCTAAGATAGATGCCCTCAATCTCACACAAATGATCAAGGAACCCACCAGGTACAACCCAAAATCCGTAAACATGGGCACCCTCATAGATATTATCCTGAACAACTTGCCCTCCAAATACACTTCTGCTGTTTTCAATCAGGATCTCAGCGATCACTGCCTCATTGGCGGATGAGGCGGATATTGATCTCCTCCCGTCAGTCGAGGATGCCTGGTCATTCTTTAAAAGTAATTTCCTCAACATCTTAAATAAGCATGCCCCTTTCAAAAAATGTAGAACTAAGAACAGATATAGCCCTTAGTTCACTCCAGACCTGATTGCCCTCAACCAGCACAAAAACATCCTGTGGCGGACTGCAATAGCATTGAATAGTCCCCGCGATATGCAGCTGTTCAGGGAAGTCAGGAACCAATACACGCAGTCAGTCAGGAAAGCAAAGGATAGCTTTATCAAATTTGCATCCTGTAGCTCTAACTCCATACAGTTTTGGGACACTGTAAAGTCCATGGAGAACAAGAACACCTCCTCCCAGCTGCTCACTGCACTGAGGCTAGGTAACACGATCACCACCGATAAATCCACGATAATAGAGAATTTCAAGAAGCATTTCTCTACGACTGGCCATGCTTTCCTCCTGGCTATCCCAAACCCGGCCAACAGCTCCGCACCCCCCGCAGCTACCTGCCCATGCCTCCCCAGCTTCTCCTTCACCCAAATCCAGATAGCAGATGTTCTGAAAGAGCTGCAAAACCTGGACCCGTTCAAATGAGCTGGGCTAGACAATCTGGACACTCTCTTTCTAAATTCCTCCACCGCCATTGTTGCGGTTGTCTGCTAAATTATAATTACTTGCTACTATGGCCTATGTATTTCTTTACCTCCTCACGTGATTTTCACACGCTGTATATAGACTTGCTTTTTTTTCTATTGTGTTATTGACTGTACGCTTGTTTATTCCATGTGTAACTCTGTGTTGTTGTTTGTGTCGCACTGCTTTGCTTTATCTTGGCCAGGTTGTAAATGAAAACTAGCCTCAACTTGCCTACCTGGTTAAATAAAGTTGAAAAAATATATATATATTACTAAATGTATCTGTATAGAATGCTAAATGTATCTATATAGAATGCAGAAAAGTGAATAGTATAGAGGATATGTTTTGGATATTGAATCAGATCGTGAAACTTTGGGTCGTGCCAATTCATGTACATCTCCAATAGTGTAAGTCCATTGTATGTTATGATGGTCCACATATTCCAGCATCGTACAATTCCCATAGCTGCCATTAAAATATCATATCCAGGGAGCCGTAGTCGCATGGAGGTCACTGCGCCAACCAAATCTATCTCCGTAACCGACCGTCCCAAGTGACAACCGGGGTCGGATATGCTTTGCTGGCTCTCTGAGGGGAACGGATGGTGACTGTCTGGGATATGATGTTTGGGGAATACGACAGTGGTGAATGTCATTCCCCATGTCAAGTGACTGTTGGCATTATCATTTTGGAAGGCTTTGCTATAGGAGGGGAACTCGAGGAAGGACAGATACGCCTTTTGGGTATCCATCCGGGGGAGACGGTAGGTTAAGGGAAGAGGTTCCACAGAGCCAGATGATGGGAAAAACAAAGATGCTCATTCTCAAATCAACCCCTAGCTCCTAACCCTTAGACCAGGTCTCTCCAACCCTGTTCCTAGAGAGATATCTTCCTGTAGGTTTTCCCTCCAACCCCAGTTGTAACTAACCTGACTCCTCTTAGCAACCAGGTAATTATTAGAATCAGGTTCGCTAGATTTGGGTTCGAGTGAAAACCTACCGGACAATAGCTCTTCAGGAACAGGGTTGGAGAGCCCTGCCCTAGACACTGAAAGGTTTGGATAGGTTTAAACATTCATTCTAGTCTATCATGGAGCAAGGTAGCGCTACTCCCCTGTTGTTGACACCTGTCCTGTCCTTTCCAATCTCGTGACTAGATCTACATGTCATCGGCTAAGAGAAGGCAGTGTTCACCAATAAGTAATTCCCTCATGGAAGAAAGGAAGGAAGGGACAAATTTGATCATTTTAATCTATTTAATCAATTAAAGATCCCAATTGAATCACCACCAATGAGCCAAACGGGCAGATCATGGGTGATTCAGCAGTAAACCAGATCAAGTTGGTGCTTCTGTTTCTTGTGTCAGGCCATTAAGAATTATTATACAAGTCATAACTGCCCGGGATGCTGATTAAACTTTAACATTGACCGTTGCCATGGAAACATTGCCTGGCTCTGGAAGAATTATAAAACAAATTCCACATGGCAGGCCCATAAGAGAATGAAAGAATGCATTATTTGTTGCATGAATGTAATTTCCCATAGTCCGCTGTCATCCAGAATGTCAGAAGGACATTAAAGTAGAAAAAGAGAAATGGGGGTAAACCAGGACCTGTATGTATTAAGCATCTCAGAATAGTGCTGATCTAGGACCAGGTCCCCCCTGTCTTAAAAGGCAAAGCTAATCGTAGATGAGTACAGCCCTGATGCACAACTTCATTGCTTATTTAAACATTCATTCATGTTGCTATCCTTATTTGTATACATACATTAATTTAAATCCAGTCAATCTGAGATCATCACATCATGTAATTAATCTCACGTTGGCTATTTTATGTCTGGGACATTAGTTTCAGGTATAAGTGACAGCTCCTCCCTGGCTGTCTGGCAGCCGGACCTGATCAGGTGGTTCAGTATAAATATAGTGGCGCAGGAAAAAGGGCCAGTCATTCAATTACAGTCCAGATGGACCCCGCCTCTTTCTCCAGCAACCCGACAGGTCCCCTGTGTAATTATATTACCCTGTCTAATGGCTTCTATCATGTCACTTATCTCCAGTCTGGAGGGAGGGATGGAGTGAAGGAGAAATGGAGATAGAAGGAATGGAAGAGACAGGAGATGGCATGAGGAGTGAGGGAGAGAGTGATGGAGAGAGGGAGAGAGTGAGGGAGAGATGGAGATAGAAGGAATGGAAGAGACAGGAGATGGCATGAGGAGAGAGGGAGAGAGTGAGGGAGAGAGTGATGGAGAGAGGGAGAGAGTGAGGTAGAGAGTGATGGAGAGAGGGAGAGAGTGAGGGAGAGAGTGATGGAGAGAGGGAGAGAGGGAGGGAGAGAGTGATGGAGAGAGGGAGAGAGTGAGGGAGAGAGTGATGGAGAGAGGGAGAGAGTGAGGGAGAGAGTGATGGAGAGAGGGAGAGAGTGAGGGAGAGATGGAGATAGAAGGAGTGGAAGAGTGGAAGAGACAGGAGACGCCATGAGGAGAGAGGAAGAGAGTGAGGGACAGAGTGATGGAGAGAGGGAGAGAGTGATGGAGAGAGGGAGAGAGTGAGGGAGAGATGGAGATATAAGGAATGGAAGAGACAGGAGATGGCATGAGGAGAGAGGGAGAGTGAGGGAGAGAGTGAGGGAGAGAGTGATGGAGAGAGGGAGAGAGTGAGGGAGAGAGTGATGGAGAGAGGGAGAGAGGGAGGGAGAGAGTGATGGAGAGAGGGAGAGAGTGAGGGAGAGAATGATGAAGAGAGGGAGAGAGTGAGGGAGAGAGTGATGGAGAGAGGGAGAGAGTGAGGGAGAGAGTGATGGAGAGAGGGAGAGAGTGATGGAGAGAGGGAGAGAGTGAGGGAGAGATGGAGATAGAAGGAATGGAAGAGACAGGAGATGGCATGAGGAGAGAGAGAGAGTGAGGGAGAGAGTGATGGAGAGAGGGAGAGAGTGAGGGAGAGAGGGAGGGAGAGAGGGAGAGAGTGATGGAGAGCGGGAGAGAGTGAGGGAGAGATGGAGATAGAAGGAATGGAAGAGACAGGAGATGGCATGAGGAGAGAGGGAGAGTGAGGGAGAGATGGAGATAGAAGGAGTGGAAGAGTGGAAGAGACAGGAGACGCCATGAGGAGAGAGGGAGAGAGTGAGGGAGAGAGTGATGGAGAGAGGGAGAGAGTGATGGAGTGAGGGAGAGAGTGAGGGAGAGATGGAGATAGAAGGAATGGAAGAGACAGGAGATGGCATGAGGAGAGAGGGAGAGTGAGGGAGAGAGTGAGGGAGAGAGTGATGGAGAGAGGGAGAGAGTGAGGGAGAGAGGGAGAGAGTGAGGGAGAGAGTGAAGGAGAGATGGAGGGGGAGGGAGAGATGGAGATAGAAGGAATGGAAGAGACAGGAGACGCCATGAGGAGAGAGGGAGAGAGTGAGGGAGAGAGGGAGAGAGTGAGGGAGAGAGTGAAGGAGAGATGGAGGGGGAGGGAGAGATGGAGATAGAAGGAATGGAAGAGACAGGAGACGCCATGAGGAGAGAGGGAGAGTGTGAGGGAGAGATGGAGATAGAAGGAATGGAAGAGACATGAGACGCCATGAGGAGAGAGGGAGAGTGAGGGAGAGATGGAGATAGAAGGAATGGAAGAGACAGGAGACGCCATGAGGAGAGAGGGAGAGAGTGAGGGAGAGATGATCCAGGAGGTTATATAACAAGACGGGGGGCATTTTGATACACCACAGAACCCTCTCTGCACCCATTAACAGGTCAGGGGCCTCAATCTGGCAGCTGTGGTAATATATGTATGTCCTAACATGGTGGCGAGAACAGAGGATGATTGGTGAAAGCCAAGTTATGACACACTACTGCCCACTGTAACACATGGCACAACATGGCATTTGGTACTTTCTATTGAATAGAATGACAATGGTAATAGGTTAGTTCACAGTCACGTCCATACAATCGTGAAGCCATAGTACCGTTCCACTCATACACTAAGTATAATGCCTTTTTATTGAGGACGTTTCTAGTTATGACACCCTACAGTCCATTGTAACACATGGCCATTTGGCACATACAGCATTTGCTGTTGAATAGAATAACCAAAGGTCGCAATACTTTTTCAGATCAGTGCAGATGAAGCACACAAGGCAAACAGAAGATGGCACAACATTAGATAATTGACACATAGCTACAGTAGGTAGATCAAACCCTTCAACTCAGTTTAGGACCAGAAAGTCCTTCACTGTTTACCCTGGCTTCAACCATGTTCGGTCGATGTCCCTGGCCTGAACTTTACAAGAGGATGAACCTCGTCTAGAAGGCCTCTCCAGATGACAGTCAGTTTGATCATGCTCAACACAGTGAAAATGTGAGGCACACAATGACAGTTGAATAACCAGGCTTTGTTGAGGTGACTCGTCTTTGAAGGCACGGAGGCACAAACAGATCTTTAGAAGTGCAGGATCTGAGAGACCCGGACAGAGAGAAAAGAGAGAGAGAGAGACAATGTCGATGAAAGAGAGAGCTCAATCAGCGAAAGAAAGACAGCTGTGTGCTAATCAAAGCTGCGGCGTGATCAAATGGAAACATGTACTAAGTCGACAAACCAATGTCCTTCAACGATCGCCCTTCAACGTCAATTGCCAGCTTCCAGCCCCTACCATGGCTATATGCATGCTCGGCAAACATGAAACAGTATCAAATAACCAGTATTTAAACTAACTAACTAACTAGGTAGCTAACAAGCTAACTAGCTACTTCTCAAGTTCAGAATTGTAGTTTAAGACCTTGCAGTGATTAACTTAAATGACCCTAGCAGCCTATCTCAGCAATGTGAAGGATATCTTCTAGACAAGATTCCCAGAGGGCATCGGCTGTAAAACAAATGTTCTGTGTCAACAAACATGAATTAGTTTGTGTAAGGCAGAGGCTAGCTAGCATCTGATTCACCCTTTTCACTTATGTAACGGCCTACGTAGAGTTGCCCTCTGGCCAGACATGGTGTTACAAGGGAGAGATCGGACATAGCTGGCTTTCCCTTTCTGGCATGTTCTCTGTCTCACCTCAGGAAAACATCACTCAGGAAAACTAAAACCCTTTCTGTTTATAGTCAAGATTCTTCAATTCTGTCTTCTTCATGGGGTTTTAAGTGGATCCTTGAAGTTGAGACATTCCAGATTTATGAAATGAAAAGGAAATTTGCTTTCAAATATTAATCATTAAAAGTCCAACTGCATCACTGCTGTGCACCCTCCGTGACCGACCTTAATACTCTAGCCTAGCTAGTTGTGAAGATCTGAAATAAATCCTAGGTTTAGGTTACATATAGACATATAGGCTATGTGGATCGGGGATCGGGGTTGTTTCTGGACAGGACTCGTTTCTGGACCAGATGGATCAGTTGGATGGAGGATGGCAGAATAAAGGTTGATGGTTCCATTCCCACATGGGCCGATACACTTCACTTCAAGTTCTACTCCATTTCTTTACTGTATAGCCCGTTTCTGTGTGGAAATCTGTCCTCCCAGAATTGACTCCTGTCCTGATCCCCTGAGGGAGCAGAGGCAGATGCCTGGAGGCTCCAGCTGCAGAGACGGAATTAACAGGTGGGCTGACTGCAGCTCTGCAGGTGCAGAGAGACACACCATGCATCATCTGCCCAACGTTGGCCTGGTTCCCTACAGTAGAATACATACAGACATCAAAACACACCTACACATGTGCAGTCAGGCACACACACACACACACACGCACACGCACACACACACACACACACACACACACACACACACACACACACACACACACACACACACACACACACACACACACACACACACACATGCGTGCACACTAATGCATGCACACCCAGAGTTTTCCTTGCCACTGTCTAGGTTTGGAGGTGAAGGTCTGAGCTTTGTTAATTCCTCTTTGGCAAATATGTCAAAAGCATTAGCCATCTACAATTTTGCACGATTGGTTGATTGAAAGGGACTTGTTCTCAGTACATAAGAGGTTAGGGTTAGGGCCATGTGGAGAGATAATACTTTCCTGTCTATAGTATATTGTGGGCCTTGCACATGGAGATGGAAGAATATCGCCCTCTAGTGATACGCTACTATCATTACTACTACCAGTACTTCTGAGAAAGGGTTGCATCTCAATAGTCTGACGGGGCTTCCTCTCCTTGCCTTTTCTCAATCTGCATGGATCTGAGATCATTGGGAGAATCTCAATTGCATACTTCTCACGTCTTCCTCAAAACCCATTAGAGGAGAAGGTCAGAGGGGAGGGACCTCTGGCTTTCGTATCCAATGGGTTTTGAGAAGGAGGCGAGGAGAGAGGATGCGGGGAGTTTGCAATTGAGATTCTACCACAGTATCGAGGAAAACATTGTGGATGCCTACTGGGCATTTCCCTTCACTTTTTCAGATATTTCAGATCAGTGAAGATTAAAGAGATGAGACAGGGAGAGGAAGCTAACTTATACTATTGAGATGCACCCATGGCTTCTATGCAAGCTCCACTAATCAGAAAACCCAATTTACCCTAATGGGCAGCATAAACTGGGTCCAACGTATGAATGATTTGTTTCTGTTTGAGTGAAGGCGAGTATACATGCTCATCTGTTAAATCGTCTAATATAATATTGCTCTGGAGGTGTAAATCATGGGCACCCCCACTCGATAAGCTGATTCATCAAAGGATTCAGTGGCAGTAGTGTGTGTGTTCTGTATAGGCAGTCACATGATTTCTATAAGTCCTCTGAGTATGTGAATGTCAACAGTAGAATGCTGTGTGGGTGTGTGTACTGGCGTGAACACAGTATATGCACAAGCATGCCCGTGAGTTTATATAATGAGTGTTTGTGTGAAGGACTCTAAAAGAGAGTGTGTTGGAGCATGTTGGAGAACACACACACACACACACACACACACACATTGCGCGTGCTTCACAATGTCAACACAGCCCCTTAGCTTAGTATACTGTCTCCTAACCAGACTAGCCTTTTCCCATGCATCTCCAATACAGTATTAATGAGCATGAGCAGTATCAATGAACATGAGCAACGAATGGGGACCAGATTTACTACTGTATCCGAGCACACACGCACACGCTCACACACGCACGCACACACATAGAGGAGTAACAGGTGCGGGGGGACCCACTGAACTTTAAGCGCCTCCAGGGTGCATAGGCTCACCTCACACCCATATAGGCTCACCTCACACCACCCATATAGGCTCACCTCACACCCATATAGACTCAACTCACACCCATATAGACTCAACTCACACCCATATAGACTCACCTCACACCCATATAGACTCAACTCACACCCATATAGACTCAACTCACACCCATATAGACTCAACTCACACCCATATAGACTCAACTCACACCCATATAGAATCAACTCACACCCATATAGACTCAACTCACACCCATATAGACTCAACTCACACCCATATAGACTCAACTCACACCCATATAGACTCAACTCACACCCATATAGACTCACCTCACACCCATATAGACTCAACTCACACCCATATAGACTCAACTCACACCCATATAGACTCAACTCACACCCATATAGAATCAACTCACACCCATATAGACTCAACTCACACCCATATAGACTCAACTCACACCCATATAGACTCAACTCACACCCATATAGACTCAACTCACACCCATATAGACTCAACTCACACCCATATAGACTCAACTCACACCCATATAGACTCAACTCACACCCATTTGAAACATAAAAAAAATCCCCAAATAAATGTACAAACAGTAGGGTATAAATAAACATCTCAATAACTAGAAATACATAAAAAAGGAGGGTCTAAGCTTCTATCGAAACTTGTGTTTCAACTCTAAAAAATGAGTGCAGGAGGAGAGGTAGTTGCAATGGAGGTATCACTGATCAGCTGTTTAGAGTAAATCCCCCCTATGTCCCCTATGCTCCCTATGCTCATTGTGCATGATTCAACACATATTAAATAGTACAGTATGCAATATGTATTGGTGTTCAATTGTTCAACATAAATGGAAGGTTCCCGGGCCCATAAGTAGTTTGGTCATGACCAGGATAGACCTGTAGTGTCATCTTGTGGCTATCTTGTGGTACTTCATGACCATGCCTCCCTTCACTAGCACATATTAGGTCAAATTGACTCACATGCAGACACCCAGCGTCACTTTTCCTATGACTATTCTAAACAATATAGTAATACATAGTTTTAATGTGAGGTTTTCTATGAAGTCATTGGGCGTGTTTCTTTGCCCAGGCATTGATGAAATGTCTAGCGCAACTAGCTAAATGCCTTTTTACCACTACTATACACATTTCATTTGGGATTCCACCTATCCATGTCATTTGCATGATGACCCACTAGTGAAGGAAGTGAGGAGAGTACAGAGGACGGAGGAGTTGAGAAAGCAAATTGGGAGAATCTCAATTGCATACTCCTCGCGTTCTCTGCATACTCCTCGTGTCCAACTAGTTCAAATTGCTGCCATACAAATTAACAGACAACATATTTCTGGAAAAAAAATAATACTAAACATTTTGAAATACAAAACAATTGATGCAATTGTGTGGCTTACATCACCAACAATGTTAGCATGAAACAGTCAGAGGTAACATAGCTTCAGCGTGGAAATCAGCTAGAAAGATGTGTCGGCATCAAGTAATTGTCTCTGGCCCCCTCCCAGTTAGGGGGAGTGATGAGCTCTACAGCAGAGTCTCACAACTCAATCGCTGAATGAAAACTGTTTTCTGCCCCTCCCAAAAGATAGAATTTGTAGATAATTGGCCCTCTTTCTGGGACTCACCCACAAACAGGACCAAGCCTGGCCTGTTGAGGAGTGACGGACTCAATCCTAGCTGGAGGGGTGCTCTCATCTTATCTACCAATGTAGACAGGGCTCTAACTCCTCTAGCTCCACAATGAAATAGGGTGCAGGCCAGGCAGCAGGCTGTTAGCCAGCCTGCCAGCTTAGTGGAGTCTGCCACTAGCACAGTCAGTGTAGTCAGTTCAGCTATCCCCATTGAGACCGTGTCTGTGCCTCGACCGAGGTTGGGCAAAACTAAACATGGCGGTGTTCGCCTTAGCAATCTCACTAGGATAAAGACCTCCTCCAGTCCTGCCATTATTGAAAGAGATCATGATACCTCACATCTCAGAATAGGGCTACTTAATGATAGATCCCTTACTTCAAAGGCAGTTATAGTCAATTAACTAATCACTGATCATAATCTTGATGTGATTGGCCTGACTGAAACATGGCTTAAGCCTGATGAATTTACTGTGTTAAATGAGGCCTCACCTCCTGGTTACACTAGCGACCATATCCCGCAAAGGCGGAGGTGCTAACATTTACAATAGCAAATTTCAATTTACAAAAAAAATGTCGTTTTCGTCTTTTGCGCTTCTAGCCATGAAATCTATGCAGCCTACTCAATCACTTTATATAGGAGCATCAAAAGTTGTGCTATAAATTCCCAGACGACACAAAGATTCCTTGATGCCCCTCCAGACTCCCTCTGCCTACCCAAGGACGTCAGAGGACAAAAATCTGTTAATCACCTAACCGAGGAACTCAATTTAACCTTGCGCAATACCCTAGATGCAGTTGCACCCCTAAAAACTAAAAACATTTCTCATAAGAAACTAGCTCCCGGGTATACAGAAAATACCCGAGCTCGGAAGCAAGCTTCCAGAAAATTGGAACGGAAATGGCGCCAAGCCGACTAGCTTGGAAAGACAGTACCGTGCAGTATCGAAGAGCCCTCACTGCTGCTCGATCATCCTACTTTTCCAACTTAATTGAGGAAAATAAGAACAATCCGAATTTTCTTTTTGATACTGTCGCAAAGCCAACTAAAAAGCAGCATTCCCCAATTGAGGATGTCTTTCACTTCAAAAGTAATAAATTCATGAACTTCTTTGAGGAAAAGATCATGATTATTAGAAAGCAAATTACGGACTCCTCTTTAAATCTGCGTATTCCTTCAAAGCTCAGTTGTCCTAAATCTGCACAACACTGCCAGGACATAGGATCAAGAGAGACACTCAAGTGTTTAAGTACTATATCTCTTGACACAATGGTGAAAATAATCATGGCCTCTAAACCTTCACGCTGCATACTGGACCCTATTCCAACTAAACTACTGAAAGAGCTGCTTCCTGTGCTTGGCCCTCCTATGTTGAACATAATAAACGGCTCTCTATCCACCGGATGTGTACCAAACTCACTAAAGTGGCAGTAATAAAGCCTCTCTTGAAAAAGCCAAACCTTGACACAGAAAATATAAAAAACTATCGGCCTTTATCGAATCTTCCATTCCTCTCAAAAATGGTAGAAAAAGCTGTTGCACAGCAACTCACTGCCTTCCTGAAGACAAACAATGCATAAGAAATGCTTCAGTCTGGTTTTAGACCCCATCATAGCACTGAGACTGCACTTGTAATGGTGGTAAATGACCTTATAATGGCATCAGACCGAGGCTCTGCATCTGTCCTCGTGCTCCTAGACCTTAGTGCTGCTTTTGATACCATCGATCACCACATTCTTTTGGAGAGATTGGAAACCCAAATTGGTCTACACGGACAAGTTCTGGCCTGGTTTAGATCTTATCTGTCGGAAAGATATCAGTTTGTCTGTAACGGATCTCGTCCTCCTCTTCTGAGGAGGATTAGCGAGAAGGATCGGAGGACCAATGCGCAGCGTGGTAAGTGTTCATGATGTAATCTTCAATAAATCAAAATGAACACTGAAGTACAAAAACAATAAAGTGTACGAACGAAAACCGAAACAGTCCTGTCTGGCGACACACACAAAGACACAAAATAAACACCCACAACTCAAAAGTGAAACCAGGCTACCTAAGTAAGATTCTCAATCAGGGACAACGATTGAGAACCATACTAGGCCGAACACAGAAATCCCAAATTATAGAAAAACGAACATAGACAACCCACCCAACTCACGCCCTGACCATACTAAAACAAAGGTAACAACAGAACTAAGGTCAGAACGTGACATTGTCTCTGTGAATGGTTTGTCCTCTGAGAAATCAACTGTAAATTTCGGTGTTCCTCAAGGTTCCGTTTTAGGACCACTATTGTTTTCACTATATATTTTACTTCTCGGGGATGTCATTCGAAAACATAATGTTAACTTTCACTGCTATGCAGATGACACACAGCTGTACATTTCAATGAAACATGGTGAAGCCACAAAATTGCCCTCACTAGAAGCCTGTGTTTCAGACATAAGGAAGTGGATGGCTGCAAACTTTCTACTTTTAAAGTCGGACAAAACAGAGACGCTTGTTCTAGGTCCCAAGAAACAAAGAGATCTTCTGTTGAATCTGACAATTAATCTTAATGGTTTTACAGTCGTCTCAAATAAAACTGTGAAGGACCTCGGTGTTACTCTGGACCCTGATCTCTCTTTTGACAAACATATCAAGACTGTTTCAAGGACAGCTTTTTTCCATCTACGTAACATTGCAAAAATCAGAAACTTTCTGTCCAAAAATGATGCAGATACTTTCCGGCTACCCGGATAATGCACTAAATAAACATCAGTTAGTGCTAAATACAGCTGCTAGAATCCTGACTAGAACCAACAAATCTGATCTTATTACTCCAGTGCTAGTCTCCCTACACTGGCTTCCTGTTAAGGCAAGGGCTGATTTCAAGGTTTTACCTATCTCTCTGATTTGGTCCTGCCGTACATACCTACACGTACGCTACGGTCACAAGACGCAGGCCTCCTAATTGTCCCTAGAATTTCTAAGCAAACAGCTGGAGGCAGGGCTTTCTCCTATAGAGCTCCATTTTTATGGAATGATCTGCCTACCCATGTGAGAGACGCAGACTCGGTCTCAACCTTTAAGCCTTTACTGAAGACTCTTCTCTTCAGTGGGTCATATGATTGAGTGTAGTCTGGCCCAGGAGTGTGAAGGTGAACGGAAAGGCTCTGGAGCAACGAACCGCCCTTGCTGTCTCTGCCTGGTCGGTTCCCCTCTTTCCACTGGGATTCTCTGCCTCTAACCCTATTACAGGGTGCTCTTTCATGCCGTCCCTAGGAGGGGTGCGTCACTTGAGTGGGTTGAGTCACTGATGTGATCTTCCTGTCTGGGTTGGCTCCTCCCCCTTGGGTTGTGCCGTGGAGGAGATCTTTGTGGGCTATACTCGGCCTTGTCTCAGGATGGTAAGTTGGTGGTTGAAGAAATCCCTCTAGTGGTGTGGGGCTGTGCTTTGGCAAAGTGGGTGGGGTTATATCCTTCCTGTTTGGCCCTGTCCGGGGGTATCATCGGATGGGGCCACAGTGTCTCCTGACCCCTCCTGTCTCAGCCTCCAGTATTTATGCTGCAGTAGTTTGTATCGGGGAGCTAGGGTCAGTTTGTTATATCTGGAGTACTTCTCCTGTCTTATCCGGTGTCCTGTGTGAATTTAAGTATGCTCTCTCTAATTCTCTCTTTCTCTCTTTCTTTCTCTATCTCGGGGGACCTGAGCACCAGGACCATGCCTCAGGACTACCTGGCATGATGACTCCTTGCTGTCCCCAGTCCACCTGGCCGTGCTGCTGCTCCAGTTTCAACTGTTCTGCCTGCAGCTATTGAATCCTGACCTGTTCACCGGACGTGCTACCTGTCCCAGACCTGCTGTTTTCAACTCTCTAGAGACAGCAGGAGTGGTAGAGATACTCTTAATGATCGGCTATGAAAAGCCAACTGACATTTACTCCTAAGGTGCTGACTGGCTGCCCCCTCGACAACCACTGTGATTATTATTATGGTCATTTATGAACATTTGAACATCTTGGCCATGTTCTGTTATAATCTCCACCCGGCACAACCAGAAGAGGACTGGCCACCCCTCATAGCCTGGTTCCTCTCTAGGTTTCTTCCTAGGTTTTGGCCTTTCTAGGGAGTTTTTCCTAGCCACCGTGCTTCTACACCTGCATTGCTTGCTGTTTGGGGTTTTAGGCTGGGTTTCTGTACAGCACTTTGAGATATCAGCTGATGTACGAAGGGCTATATAAATACATTTGATTTGACTTAATGCCCAATGTTACATATACGGAGCAAACTTTTAAGTGACTATACTTCGGCAAAAATAAATATTTTTATTGAAATATTTCAGAAACTCACCTTTTTGACAACTTACGAGACCATTCGGAGTAATATAATTCACTTTTTTATCATTGTTGAAGTCCACCATTTTCAGCGCCAATCTCTAATAGAGTAATTACAAAGATCGTGCATCAGATGGTGTCAAGTGTGTACTAGGATCTCTTCTTGACGATCGTGGCTTCCTTTTATGTATTGATCGGGTTCAGACACTTTACCAGGTGTTTAAAGACACTGTTACATATAATGTAACATTGGGCTTTACAGGGTTAACAAGGTGATCAACTTTCCCATATTCATTTTCAGTACTTCAGTATTTGTTGCATGTATGATAATCAGCAGGATTTCAAGAACAATAATACCCTTGAGATGATATTATGTTGGAATGCCTTGGTAGATGTATGCATAGCTTTCATCACATTTCACATACAAAAACATTGTCAGGAAATCAATGTACAAAGAAACACCCATCTTGTTTTCTTTGTACAGATATTTAATATTTAGACTTGGGGCAACAGCCGTTGTTTTTACAGCACAATTTGCATAATTTATCAATACCTCCTGTGTACAATCACAAAACCATGACATTAGATTTTTCTGTTTACATAGAAGTGGAAAACCAGACGGATTTTACAAGCATAATCTTTGTACAGTCAGCCTACATCTTTAAATAATCTGAGAATTACTCTTCAGAATTTCGTTCCCCTCGTAACGTTTGATCTCTCTATCTATCTTTTCTTTTTTAAATAGAATTTCCGGACACAAAAATAGTATGAACGAACCACCAACTAAACATGCAACATCCATTGTTGTGAGCACATTTAAATTCTCCTGCAACTACTTGAGTTGATAAAATAAGGTTTGTCTGTGTTTGTATACTCTGGTAGAACTCTGTTGTGTCCGGTGTCAGGGCAAGGTTTATAAGGTCTTTACTCCATCTAACTCCTGTAGGTATTCTGCCATGTCAAGAGAGTAACATACTGCTTGTGTTCTCATCCCCTGCTCATATGCGTTAATGTCAGATATCAAGGAAATCTTTCGGTTTCCTCTTGTAGAAAAAAAATAGATGTATTTACAAGGTAGGATATAAAGAGATGGCATTTCCGTGTGTGTGTGTGTGTGTGTGTGTGTGTGTAGATCTTAGCTAGATAACACACATAGGAAAGGGAGGTCACTTTCAGGAGGACTTGGCCATGCATGGGTGTGGCATGAAGAAACTACTCACGCACGCTGGTATCAAAAAATATCAATTTCAGGTGGGTAACCATTTTAGATAGAACATCAAGTCATTACATTGTTAAACTTTTTTTGGTCATTTTTCAAATGACATATATACTGGAAAAATAAAACTATTCAAAAGTGGGGGTGCATAAAAACTCAGTGAAAAGCTAGAATCTGTTGGGAACGTGGCTCTGGTGTTAAGAAAGTGTCTCCTTAGATTCTAGTCTATGTGAAGAGTCACTACTGTGTGTGTGTGTGTGTGTGTGTGTGTGTGTGTGTGTGTGTGTGTGTGTGTGTGTGTGTGTGTGTGTGTGTGAGTCTGCTGGGACATTGGGCTGAAGACTGAGTTTCTGGGTTGAAATACAAGCATTGGATAATTTTCTGAAAACAAAATACCTTTCCAATTAGCTATGTACCTTACATCTAACATTTGATGATGTAAAAAACATATGAAAACAACAGCTTATGTGCAATAAATAAAGTTGCATTTAACGGTATGTGAAAGCATACTTATAAAAATCAAAGAGCTATATGTTCTTATTCATTCCCAAACTTGAAGGCAGTAAAAAAACTATACATGTCAACAATACACAAACAGAATAACCCATTGTCCACTAAAATGCATCGCTAATTCAGACTGTAGAATCTAGATTGATAATTGATAATTGATAATCTAGATTGATAATTCAGACACAGTCACAACACGAAGTCTATGTTGCATAGAATCAGCTGGAGAGAACCTGTGGTGTTTGGCAAAGATCAAAGGTCAAAAGGTCACCATTAAACCAACCAGCCCTCACACACCTTGACCCTAGGCAGGACATCACTCTGAGTGTGCCCTTTCAACTGAAAGCCACGTTACACACCTTCAAATCTCTTAGAGATGCACACCAGCTCATAACAAATAGCAGATGCACACCAGCTAAAATAAATGTGTCACCAGGACTATGACAAACATACCAAAACGTAATAATTTCTTATTTTTTTTACCCCCTTTTGGTCCCCAATTTTCATGGTATCCAGTTGTTAGTAGTTACTGTCTTGTCTCATCGCTGCAACTCCCGTACGGACTCGGGAGAGGCGAAGGTCGAGAGCCATGCGTCCTCTGAAACACAACCCAACCAAGCCGCACTGATTCTTAACACAGTGCGCATTCAACCCCGGAAGCCAGCCGCACCAATGTGTCAGAGGAAACACCATACACTTAGCGACCTGGTTAGCGTGCACTACACCCGGCCCGCCACAGGAGTCGCTAATGCGCGATGAGACAAGGATATCCCTGCCGGCCAAACCCTCACGACGCTAGGCCAATTGTGCGCCGCCCCATGGGCCTCCCGGTCGCGGCCGGCTGCAACAGAGCCTGGGCTCGAACCCAGTCTCTGGTGGCACAGCTAGCACTGCGATGCAGTGCATTAGACCACTGCGCCACCCAGGAGCATTGTAGCATTTCTTAATCAAAGCAACTTTGATTGAACTCATGTTCAAACAATAGCCCCAGCTACCAACCTCTCCCCATAGAAAAACAGAGAGCCCAATAGGATAGTTTGTACCTAGACATGTGATGGAGATAGACACACCAACAGAAACCGTCCAAAGCATGCCGCATCCACCTACTCCCCCACCCCACCCACCCATCCAATGTATAGATAGACTGTTTGGAGGGGACCCTGATATATGAACCATGGGACACACTTTACTATACACAGGCCAAGAGGGGTAATCAAGTATGGTCAACTATATTATATTACTATCATTATCATTATCATCATTTATTTAATATATTCATTTGACATACTTATATATATTATATTTCTCTACGAGTGGGGACATACTGTATATTCATCTATACATTCGATAACTTGACAAAGTGCTAAGTAAAACATGAAAGTGTGCATGTGAAGAGATATTTCAAATGTGTGAATGTAAGGAGAAGTCAGAACTATGCTAGTCTTACGCATAGCAGTTCACTGTGTATCTTACTAGGAGGAAAACCAGGCTTGAATCACAGCTAAAACCTGTGCCCAATATTTCACATTTCAAAAATAATACGTTAAGCCACAATCATCCACAACGGATTGTCTGTGATAAGAATATATCTATTTATCTCTCACAACGACAGTGTACTCAACTATATACAAAGTCAACCTCAAAGGCAACAATGCAACTTTTCACTGTCACGTTCATTAGGTCACCCAGCAGAAAACATTTTGCAACTGAAAACTAAAATTAGCATTTCTTCCTGGACAACACCAGGTAGTCCCTCCTTGTTTCAGTCTGTTTTCTTCCATTTGGTGCCTAATAAACATGACCCTGTGCACAAGACTACCCAGTCTGTTAAAACCACACCAATTATACTTAGAACAATGTTTATATAATATATCTGATATATCAGCATCTAAATTTACATCTAGAGAAAGAAGAGAAGGGGAAATATTGTTGTCCCAAAATGTAAAAACATGCTTGCCAAGGTCTTTGTACCTTGTGCCAGATGAGGGAGTCATTTCAAATCGAGAATTAGAATTAAAGTGAGAGTATGTCACAAAATATACTGTGCGTCCCTGGATAAAAAATTATTCATTAATCATTCAGTACTTAAACAATTGAGGAGAATAATCAATAAAACTCTAATAATCATAATTATAATACAAAAATAAGAGGTGCAATCTCCATATAATAAATCTTCAACATTTAATTCCCAAAATGCTTCATAAATTAATTAAATTCTTCTAACAATATACAAAGCCACGAGGGGAATCCACAGGTAGTTATAATTTCATTCATAAATAAAAACATCTCCAGTCAAATAAAGCAATGAGAGAATCTAAACATGTCCAACCCCTGTATTTATGTGTCAGTCTCTTACGATCATCTTTCTTTGTGGTGTGTTTGAATGTGTTGTTGACTGTGTGTGTGAGTGTATGTGTAATACCTGGTTGATTCTGTTCTTGCTTTGTTGCCTCAATGTCCTCCTCTCTGCCCTGGCTACACTACTTCCTGTAAACACAAGTTAATTTCCTGTAAACACATACCTACTTCCTCCCCACTAGCCAATCCCTAGTCACAGCTCAAGCAATTCAAACGCTGACCCCTGACACAAAAACTCAAGATCCACAGGATACGGAAGAGATGTCTAACTCCCGCACCCTAACGGTCCTCGCCCGACCCCAATGCTGGACCTGTGAGTATGTCCAGTAGGTCCATAAAGAGTGGATCAGTGATGGCGACAGTAAACTCGAGCGCCCTAGCCATCCTCGTCTTTCTCTCTGCGAGTTAAGAGCCTATAGAATAGACAAGGTTAACAGTAGGTTCTTTAGGAGTGGATCTGAGCAGAGCTAGCCAGCAGTTTGTGCCAGCTGACCACTCGCTTCCGCACGTCCACCTTATCCAGCCAGATGTAGGCCTCTCCGATCAGGGTCTTCTTAATGAACTTCCCCCCATTGGACACCAGGAAGAGCTGGACAGAGGAGAGAGAAGAGTTAGACAACAGGAAGAGCTGGACGGAGGAGAGAGAAGAGTTAGACACAGGGAAAAGCTGGACAGAGGAGAGAGAAGAGTTAGACACAGTGAAAAGCTGGACAGAGGAGAGTTAGACACCAGGAAGAGCTGGACAGAGGAGAGAGAATAGTTAAACACCAGTAAGAGATGGACAAAGAAGAGATAGACACCAGGAAGAGCTGGGCAGAGAAGAGTTAGACACCAGGAAGAGCTGGACAGAGGAGAGAGAAGAGTTAGACACTAGGAAGAGCTGGACAGAGAAAAGTTAGACACCAGGAAGGGCTGGACAGAGAAGAGTTAAACACCAAGAAGAGCTGGACAGAGTACCGGACCGCCAAGTCTAGGTCCAAGAAAGTCTAAATAGCTTTAATCCCGAAGCCATAAGACTCCTGTACAGCTAATCAAATGGATTCCCTGACTGTTTGCATTGCTCCCCCCCCCCCCCCCCCCATGCTGCTGCTACTCTCTGTTATTATCTATGCATAGTCACTTTAATAACTCTACCTACAGTACTGTACATGTACATATTACCTCAATTACCTCGACATCGGTGCCCATTGACTCTGTACCGGTACCCCGTGTACATAGCCTCCTCACATTGACTCTGTACCGGTACCCCCTGCATATAGCCTCCTCACATTGACTCTGTACCGGTACCCCCTGTATGTAGCCTCCTCACATTGACTCTGTACCGGTACCCCCTGTATATAGCCTCCTCACATTGACTCTGTACCGGTATCCCCTGTATATAGCCTCCTCACATTGACTCTGTACCGGTACCCCCTGTATATAGCCTCCTCACATTGACTCTGTACCGGTACCCCCTGTACATAGCCTCCTCACATTGACTCTGTACCGGTACCCCCTGTACATAGCCTCCTCACATTGACTCTGTACCGGTACCCCCTGTATATAGCCTCCACATTGACTCTGTACCGGTACCCCCTGTATATAGCCTCCACATTGACTCTGTACCGGTACCCCCTGTATATAGCCTCCACATTGACTCTGTACCGGTACCCCCTGTATATAGCCTCCACATTGACTCTGTACCGGTACCCCCTGTATATAGCCTCCACATTGACTCTGTACCGGTAACCCCTGTATATAGCCTCCACATTGACTCTGTACCGGTACCCCCTGTATATAGCCTCCACATTGACTCTGTACCGGTACCCCCTGTATATAGTCTCCACATTGACTCTGTACCGGTACCCCCTGTATATAGTCTCCACATTGACTCTGTACCGGTACCCCCTGTATATAGCCTCCTCACATTGACTCTGTACCGGTACCCCCTGTATATAGTCTCCACATTGACTCTGTACCGGTACCCCCTGTATATAGCCTCCACATTGACTCTGTACCGGTACCCCCTGTATATAGTCTCCACATTGACTCTGTACCGGTACCCCCTGTATATAGTCTCCACATTGACTCTGTACCGGTACCCCCTGTATATAGCCTCCACATTGACTCTGTACCGGTACCCCCTGTATATAGCCTCCACATTGACTCTGTACCGGTACCCCCTGTATATAGCCTCCACATTGACTCTGTACCGGTACCCCCTGTATATAGCCTCCACATTGACTCTGTACCGGTACCCCCTGTATATAGCCTCGCTACTGTTATTTACTGCTGCTCTTTAATTATTTAGTATTCTTATCTCTGACTTTTTAATTTGAGGTATTTTTGTTGTATTTTCTTAAAACTGCACTGTTGGTTAAGGGCTTGTAAGTCAGCATTTCACTGTTGGTTAAGGGCTTGTAAGTCAGCATTTCACTGTTGGTTAAGGGCTTGTAAGTAAGCATTTCACTGTTGGTTAAGGGCTTGTAAGTAAGCATTTCACTGTTGGTTAAGGGCTTGTAAGTAAGCATTTCACTGTTGGTTAAGGGCTTGTAAGTAAGCATTTCACTGTTGGTTAAGGGCTTGTAAGTAAGCATTTCACTGTTGGTTAAGGGTTTGTAAGTCAGCATTTCACTGTTGGTTAAGGGCTTGTAAGTAAGCATTTCACTGTTGGTTAAGGGCTTGTAAGTAAGCATTTCACTGTTGGTTAAGGGCTTGTAAGTAAGCATTTCACTGTTGGTTAAGGGCTTGTAAGTAAGCATTTCACTGTTGGTTAAGGGCTTGTAAGTAAGCATTTCACTGTTGGTTAAGGGTTTGTAAGTCAGCATTTCACTGTTGGTTAAGGGCTTGTAAGTAAGCATTTCACTGTTGGTTAAGGGCTTGTAAGTAAGCATTTCACTGTTGGTTAAGGGCTTGTAAGTAAGCATGTCACTGTTGGTTAAGGGCTTGTAAGTAAGCATGTCACTGTTGGTTAAGGGCTTGTAAGTAAGCATTTCACTGTTGGTTAAGGGCTTGTAAGTAAGCATTTCACTGTTGGTTAAGGGCTTGTAAGTAAGCATTTCACTGTTGGTTAAGGGCTTGTAAGTAAGCATTTCACTGTTGGTTAAGGGCTTGTAAGTAAGCATTTCACTGTTGGTTAAGGGCTTGTAAGTAAGCATTTCACTGTTGGTTAAGGGCTTGTAAGTCAGCATTTCACTGTTGGTTAAGGGCTTGTAAGTAAGCATTTCACTGTTGGTTAAGGGCTTGTAAGTAAGCATTTCACTGTTGGTTAAGGGCTTGTAAGTAAGCATTTCACTGTTGGTTAAGGGCTTGTGAGTCAGCATTTCACTGTTGGTTAAGGGCTTGTAAGTAAGCATTTCACTGTTGGTTAAGGGCTTGTAAGTAAGCATTTCACTGTTGGTTTTATGGGCTTGTAAGTCAGCATTTCACTGTTGGTTAAGGGCTTGTAAGTAAGCATTTCACTGTTGGTTAAGGGCTGGTAAGTAAGCATTTCACTGTTGGTTAAGGGCTTGTAAGTAAGCATTTCACTGTTGGTTAAGGGCTTGTAAGTAAGCATTTCACTGTTGGTTAAGGGCTTGTAAGTAAGCATTTCACTGTTGGTTAAGGGCTTGTAAGTAAGCATTTCACTGTTGGTTAAGGGCTTGTAAGTAAGCATTTCACTGTTGGTTAAGGGCTTGTAAGTAAGCATTTCACTGTTGGTTAAGGGCTTGTAAGTAAGCATTTCACTGTTGGTTAAGGGCTTGTAAGTAAGCATTTCACTGTTGGTTAAGGGCTTGTAAGTAAGCATTTCACTGTTGGTTAAGGGCTTGTAAGTAAGCATTTCACTGTTGGTTAAGGGCTTGTAAGTAAGCATTTCACTGTTGGTTAAGGGCTTGTAAGTAAGCATTTCACTGTTGGTTAAGGGCTTGTAAGTAAGCATTTCACTGTTGGTTAAGGGCTTGTAAGTCAGCATTTCACTGTTGGTTAAGGGCTTGTAAGTCAGCATTTCACTGTTGGTTAAGGGCTTGTAAGTAAGCATTTCACTGTTGGTTAAGGGCTTGTAAGTCAGCATTTCACTGTTGGTTAAGGGCTTGTAAGTCAGCATTTCACTGTTGGTTAAGGGCTTGTAAGTCAGCATTTCACTGTTGGTTAAGGGCTTGTAAGTAAGCATTTCACTGTTGGTTAAGGGCTTGTAAGTCAGCATTTCACTGTTGGTTAAGGGCTTGTAAGTAAGCATTTCACTGTTGGTTAAGGGCTTGTAAGTCAGCATTTCACTGTTGGTTAAGGGCTTGTAAGTCAGCATTTCACTGTTGGTTAAGGGCTTGTAAGTAAGCATTTCACTGTTGGTTAAGGGCTTGTAAGTAAGCATTTCACTGTTGGTTAAGGGCTTGTAATTAAGCATTTCACTGTTGGTTAAGGGCTTGTAAGTCAGCATTTCACTGTTGGTTAAGGGCTTGTAAGTAAGCATGTCACTGTTGGTTAAGGGCTTGTAAGTAAGCATTTCACTGTTGGTTAAGGGCTTGTAAGTAAGCATTTCACTGTTGGTTAAGGGCTTGTAAGTAAGCATTTCACTGTTGGTTAAGGGCTTGTAAGTAAGCATTTCACTGTTGGTTAAGGGCTTGTAAGTAAGCATTTCACTGTTGGTTAAGGGCTTGTAAGTAAGCATTTCACTGTTGGTTAAGGGCTTGTAAGTCAGCATTTCACTGTTGGTTAAGGGCTTGTAAGTAAGCATTTCACTGTTGGTTAAGGGCTTGTAAGTAAGCATTTCACTGTTGGTTAAGGGCTTGTAAGTAAGCATTTCACTGTTGGTTAAGGGCTTGTAAGTCAGCATTTCACTGTTGGTTAAGGGCTTGTAAGTAAGCATTTCACTGTTGGTTAAGGGCTTGTAAGTAAGCATTTCACTGTTGGTTAAGGGCTTGTAAGTAAGCATTTCACTGTTGGTTAAGGGCTTGTAAGTCAGCATTTCACTGTTGGTTAAGGGCTTGTAAGTAAGCATTTCACTGTTGGTTAAGGGCTTGTAAGTAAGCATTTCACTGTTGGTTAAGGGCTTGTAAGTCAGCATTTCACTGTTGGTTAAGGGCTTGTAAGTCAGCATTTCACTGTTGGTTAAGGGCTTGTAAGTAAGCATTTCACTGTTGGTTAAGGGCTGGTAAGTAAGCATTTCACTGTTGGTTAAGGGCTTGTAAGTAAGCATTTCACTGTTGGTTAAGGGCTTGTAAGTAAGCATTTCACTGTTGGTTAAGGGCTTGTAAGTCAGCATTTCACTGTTGGTTAAGGGCTTGTAAGTAAGCATTTCACTGTTGGTTAAGGGCTGGTAAGTAAGCATTTCACTGTTGGTTAAGGGCTTGTAAGTAAGCATTTCACTGTTGGTTAAGGGCTTGTAAGTAAGCATTTCACTGTTGGTTAAGGGCTTGTAAGTAAGCATTTCACTGTTGGTTAAGGGCTTGTAAGTAAGCATTTCACTGTTGGTTAAGGGCTTGTAAGTAAGCATTTCACTGTTGGTTAAGGGCTTGTAAGTAAGCATTTCACTGTTGGTTAAGGGCTTGTAAGTAAGCATTTCACTGTTGGTTAAGGGCTTGTAAGTAAGCATTTCACTGTTGGTTAAGGGCTTGTAAGTAAGCATTTCACTGTTGGTTAAGGGCTTGTAAGTAAGCATTTCACTGTTGGTTAAGGGCTTGTAAGTCAGCATTTCACTGTTGGTTAAGGGCTTGTAAGTCAGCATTTCACTGTTGGTTAAGGGCTTGTAAGTAAGCATTTCACTGTTGGTTAAGGGCTTGTAAGTCAGCATTTCACTGTTGGTTAAGGGCTTGTAAGTCAGCATTTCACTGTTGGTTAAGGGCTTGTAAGTCAGCATTTCACTGTTGGTTAAGGGCTTGTAAGTAAGCATTTCACTGTTGGTTAAGGGCTTGTAAGTCAGCATTTCACTGTTGGTTAAGGGCTTGTAAGTAAGCATTTCACTGTTGGTTAAGGGCTTGTAAGTCAGCATTTCACTGTTGGTTAAGGGCTTGTAAGTCAGCATTTCACTGTTGGTTAAGGGCTTGTAAGTAAGCATTTCACTGTTGGTTAAGGGCTTGTAAGTAAGCATTTCACTGTTGGTTAAGGGCTTGTAATTAAGCATTTCACTGTTGGTTAAGGGCTTGTAAGTCAGCATTTCACTGTTGGTTCAGGGCTTGTAAGTAAGCATTTCACTGTTGGTTAAGGGCTTGTAAGTAAGCATTTCACTGTTGGTTAAGGGCTTGTAAGTAAGCATTTCACTGTTGGTTAAGGGCTTGTAAGTAAGCATTTCACTGTTGGTTAAGGGCTTGTAAGTCAGCATTTCACTGTTGGTTAAGGGCTTGTAAGTAAGCATTTCACTGTTGGTTAAGGGCTTGTAAGTAAGCATTTCACTGTTGGTTAAGGGCTTGTAAGTAAGCATTTCACTGTTGGTTAAGGGCTTGTAAGTAAGCATTTCACTGTTGGTTAAGGGCTTGTAAGTAAGCATTTCACTGTTGGTTAAGGGCTTGTAAGTAAGCATTTCACTGTTGTATTCTGCGCATGTGATAAATACAGTTTGATTTGAGAGAGAGAAGAGTCATGTTTAGAACAGACATCTAGCAGACACTTTTATCCAGAGTATTCTTGGTAACCAGGACCCAACATTGCGTGCGTGCTAGCTGGCCGGCTACTCGATTTATGTAACTTTCTGTCACAAGAGTTCATATCCAGCGTGAAACACAGAGCATGTGATATAGAGGGCAGCAGTACAGCACACATACGAGCATCCTACGTATTATACTTTAAATGACATATAACAGTATCTAAGACAAGAAAAGAGATGCACGAGGTAAATAGACATTCAGGCAGGCAGACAGACAGACCTGCAGAGAGTGGCCGGTGGGGTTCATGCAGAATCTGAAGGTCTCGTTGAAGGAGGGCTCGCGGTCGTGACGACATACCCGGGTCTTCTTCTTGATGATCCTCTTCTGGGTCGCAATGTTCACCACATACAGCTTCACATAGAGGTCTGTAGACACACACACATATGAGCACACACTACGTTGGTCACAAAAGAGTTATCTTCTATTTTCTGAAACAGTCTGTGTGTGTGTGTGTGTGTGTACCTGAATTCACAGGTATCTGTACCATTTGAGTGTTTGTGTGTGTGCGAGCGAATGTGCATCGACATGAATGTGTAAACGTGTGTAATGTACATGTGCATGTAGCAGTACCTGGCAGGTGGTCTGGAGACTTGAACTTGTAGGTGATGTTTCTGCACTGGAGAATCTCCAACACCAGCTGGTCTCCCTCTGTCTTCAGCTCCTTCCTCAGAGCTATCTTGATCTCTCCCATTACCTGGGTCTTACCTACACACACACACACACACACACACACACACACACACACACACACACACACACACACACACACACACACACACACACACACACACACACACACACACACATACACATTAATTCACATATACACACACACATACACACACACACACACACACACACACACACGTACACACGCACACACACACACACACGTACACACGCACACACACACACGTTAATTCACATATGCACACACACCGGTGGAGGTCGTGCCATTTAAAAATTAGGGAGGACGATTATTGTTTTTACGAGCATGGCCTTATTTCTATTACAGCATATTGGATGACTGTCATTCATATTCCATTCACCCAGTTCAATGTAACAGCAATAGGTTTAGCTACTACATTTGAGCAATCAAAGTGACAGACATTGACACATTCACTCTTGCCTGCCTCTAGCTGAGCTAGGGTGTAATCATTAGTCCAACAGTTGAATATGACAGTTTTCATTCGACAAATTCAGGTATGTTGATCCCCCGTTTTGTTCTGTTTGCTCCCGTTTAAGATTTTTCTTTTCAACAGAATCGGCGGAATGAATACACCCGTGATCACATGCAAACACAGTTCACTTTGATCCCTTTGATCGTTGTGTAATCCCTTACCACATCTACGTGCTCTCCTCCTCTCACCTTTCCCTTCCCTTGTGGACTTCAGTGCACAACACATTAGCTGCTTGTGACCAGGCTAAAAACAAATCCAAGCCAAACCTTCATATCATAACCGCTAACTGCTACACACAGCCTACATCGTTGTCACCATATTAACATCATAGTCAACATAGCTACTAGAACTAATGCATTAGTAAACCCGCTATAATCATGCAGTACAGTGTACAGTCAGCAGCAAGCAGTTTAGCAGTTACACCGGCGGGCCCCTGTGGCAATAAATTAATAAAATCAAAAGCTTACCTTGACTTTGAAAAGTTCCAGTGTTGGATAGCCATATCCAGCTAGCTAACATAAGATCCCTCTCTGTTTGAGCCGGTTTGTTTGACTAAACTAGCTAGCTGCATTCGCTAGCTAAGTGAAAGTGAAAAAAATACAACTAAATATATCGCTATATAACTGTTCAACTATCGTCTTTCTCTTTGAGTCAACTACTTACCACATTTTGTGCACTGCAGTGCTAGCTATAGTGCCTTGCGAAAGTATTCGGCCCCCTTGAACTTTGTGACCTTTTGCCACATTTCAGGCTTCAAACATAAAGATATAAAACTGTATTTTTTTGTGAAGAATCAACAACAAGTGGGACACAATCATGAAGTGGAACAACATTTATTGGATATTTCAAACTTTTTTAACAAATCAAAAACTGAAAAATTGGGCGCGCAAAATTATTCAGCCCCTTTACTTTCAGTGCAGCAAACTCTCTCCAGAAGTTCAGTGAGGATCTCTGAATGATCCAATGTTGACCTAAATGACTAATGATGATAAATACAATCCACCTGTGTGTAATCAAGTCTCCGTATAAATGCACCTGCACTGTGATAGTCTCAGAGGTCCGTTAAAAGCGCAGAGAGCATCATGAAGAACAAGGAACACACCAGGCAGGTCCGAGATACTGTTGTGAAGAAGTTTAAAGCCGGATTTGGATACAAAAAGATTTCCCAAGCTTTAAACATCCCAAGGAGCACTGTGCAAGCGATAATATTGAAATGGAAGGAGTATCAGACCACTGCAAATCTACCAAGACCTGGCCATCCCTCTAAACTTTCAGCTCATACAAGGAGAAGACTGATCAGAGATGCAGCCAAGAGGCCCATGATCACTCTGGATGAACTGCAGAGATCTACAGCTGAGGTGGGAGACTCTGTCCATAGGACAACAATCAGTCCTATATTGCACAAATCTGGCCTTTATGGAAGAGTGGCAAGAAGAAAGCCATTTCTTAAAGATATCCATAAAAAGTGCTGTTTAAAGTTTGCCACAAGCCACCTGGGAGACACACCAAACATGTGGAAGAAGGTGCTCTGGTCAGATGAAACCAAAATTGAACTTTTTGGCAACAATGCAAAACGTTATGTTTGGCGTAAAAGCAACACAGCTCATCACCCTGAACACACCATCCCCACTGTCAAACATGGTGGTGGCAGCATCATGGTTTGGGCCTGCTTTTCTTCAGCAGGGACAGGGAAGATGGTTAAAATTGATGGGAAGATGGATGGAGCCAAATACAGGACCATTCTGGAAGAAAACCTGATGGAGTCTGCAAAAGACCTGAGACTGGGACGGAGATTTGTCTTCCAACAAGACAATGATCCAAAACATAAAGCAAAATCTACAATGGAATGGTTCAAAAATAAACATATCCAGGTGTTAGAATGGCCAAGTCAAAGTCCAGACCTGAATCGAATCGAGAATCTGTGGAAAGAACTGAAAACTGCTGTTCACAAATGCTCTCCATCCAACCTCACTGAGCTCGAGCTGTTTTGCAAGGAGGAATGGGAAAAAAAATCAGTCTCTCGATGTGCAAAACTGATAGAGACATACCCCAAGCGACTTACAGCTGTAATCGCAGCAAAAGGTGGCGCTACAAAGTATTAACTTAAGGGGGCTGAATAATTTTGCACGCCCAATTTTTCAGTTTTAGATTTGTTAAAAAAGTTTGAAATATCCAATAAATGTCGTTCCACTTCATGATTGTGTCCCACTTGTTGTTGATTCTTCACAAAAAAATACAGTTTTATATCTTTATGTTTGAAGCCTGAAATGTGGCAAAAGGTCGCAAAGTTCAAGAGGGCCGAATACTTTCGCAAGGCACTGTAGCTGTAGCTTATGCTTTCAGTACTAGATTCATTCTCTGATCCTTTGATTGGGTGGACAATATGTCAGTTCATACTACAAGAGCTCTGATAGGTTGGAGGACGTCCTCTGGAAGATGTCATAATTACTGTGTAAGTCTATGGAACGTGGTGAGAACCAATAGCCTCCTAGGTTTTGTATAGAAGTCAATGTACCCAGAAGGGGACGGAAATTAGCTGTGCTCCGGCTACACCATATTGCTTGCCTACAGAGTGCTGTTGAGTGTACCGTAGACCTTCATTGCAAAACAGTGTTTTAATAAATGATTTGGTGACGTGAATATATTTAGTATAGTTTCATCTAAAAAGCATAACTTTTTTAATGTTTCACTATTTGAATGAAATTCAATAACGATGATGGTCCTCCCCTTCCTCCTCTGAGGAGCCTCCACTGACCACTAGAGTGTTCCTTCCATGACACGTGTCAGTACTGTATGAAGTATGCTCACAAGGTCAGATGAATGTGACTGGTGCTGTCACTTCCTGATGACTTCACACCAGTCACAACACTCACACTGGGATTCAACTAAACCTGCCCTAGAGAGCAGACCAGCTAACCATAGTTACTTCTGAGGGATGTGTTGACACATACTGTACACACTGAAGCTCACAGGGACATACTCACACCTATACACACACATGCATGCACACCATAGAATTTCGCTTCCACCTCCAGGTGGTATACACACACACCACTGTGACTTACCCTCAGAGTCCATATGGCCCATTGGTGACATCATCACGTCGGTGCCATTTGGAATCTTCCCACTGTCCGGAACAAGATCATATCAAAATACAGAAATATACACACTGAGTGCACAAAACATTAGGATGTAAAATACAGTATATACAATAACCAAACTCACAACCGAGGGACCTGGAAGATGGCACTGTCCACGGCATTAGTCCCACCCTCATCCTCCAATAGGCTGTGAGCACTGCCACTCAGACCGCTGTCCAATGAGGCGGCTGTTACCGGGGCGTCGCCGGACCTGCCGGGCCGTGCTGTACGGAGATTGGACGACACAAGTCATGAGAGAGAGAGAGGGAGCACTATATAGGCCTGGTTGAGAATGTACTGCCTTATGTGGGTGCACTATAGGTCTCAATAAAGGCCTGGGTAACTGTCTCCTTTGGTTCCAGTGTTGATATAGTATTACAACAACCATGCCTACTGTTACTATATTAAATATTATTTAGCACTCTGAGTGTGATGTATAGCTCTTCCACTTTATGTGACATAACATTGTGTGTGTGTGTGTGTGCGTGTGTGTGTGATCTAAAGAATAAGGGCAGCCAACACCTCTCCTCCAATACACATCACATTGTTATTATGAAAAGCACCACAATACTATAGAAGACAGGCATGAAACATACACATATGGGCAGATGTAGTGGCATACGTACAGTATCATCCCTCACACATAAACGGGACAACATTTTCAAACCGCTTCATCATTGGACACACAGAGAGAACACAAGGACATAGACACATAACGATCCAGAGAAACAGTATCAAACATTAAGCAACATAAATATGTTCACAACAGACCAAACAAAAGGCCCACAGACCCTATTACGCATTAGTAATCTAAATGTCGGACTAAGTGTGTGTCTCTGCTTTGTAGGGATAACTAATCATTTTACTCTACAACACATTGATGTAAAGTTACTTAAAGCAATTTTACATTTGTTATGCAATCATCACAATTACATCTTAGTAACTGATCGTAGTTTCAAAACTTGAATGGTTTAAATGCCTATTTATGTGTTTGCTTTGCAAAAGTTACGTATAATAAATGCACTGTTTATATTCACAGCAACTTCTACAGTAAGTAAGTGTGTTACTGACTGGGTTTGACCTGGGTCTTCTTTGTTCCACAAGACTGTGTTAGCCAGCTGAGCTAAAGCCTAGGCATTAGCTCTGAGATCTAAATGCCAAAACAAGTTCAAATCACTTCTTTAGGTCTGGCAAGGTTATACACAAAACCACCTCTGTCACATAAGTGCAGTGGTGAGATAGATATAGAGTATGACTTGTTGGTTGTGAATGGCGTGGCGTGGGATGTGTGAGTCACGTGACATGAAACTGGATCTATGCCGACGCTCTTCTCTGAGGCCTCTCGACACGATAAGAAAAAATAAACGTTTGCTAATACCATTTAATGACCCAAGGAAGGAAAACGGAGTAAAAACGTGTACAGGTACTTTATAAAGTTTTAAAAACTGCCCTGAGTGCTGATTGGCTGACAGCCGTGTTATATCAGATTGTATACCATGGGTATGACAAAAAATGTATTTGTACTGCTCTAATGATGTTGGTAACCTGTTTATAATAGCAATAAGGCACCTCGGGGGTTTGTGATATATGGCCAATATACCGCGGCTAAGGGCTGTGTCCTAGCACTCCGCATTGCGTCGTGCTTATGAACAGCCTTCAGCCGTGGTATATTGGCCATATACCACACCCCCTCGGGCCTTATTGCTTAATGGTTTTATGGTAATTGCTGTCAAAGCCTGATTTATTGTTAGGGAACAATGCCGGAGCCCTGGATTGATAGCCTATTTCCTGGTATTAGCAAACTGTGTCCGCGGTCATTAAGAAATTGTGTCTCGCTGCATGAATCTCTGGTTGTGTGGCTGGTTGTGTGGCTGTGTGTTAGCTCTTTCTGTCTCTCTCTCTCTGGTCACAATCTCTCCTAATATCCCTTTCTGTCTGTTGTACCTTGTCAGATCTCTTTTTGTCTGTTGTATTGTGTCAGATCTCTCTCTTTCTGCAGGTGTGCGTTAGTAGTATCCCAGCCTGTCTCTCTCCGGCTGCAACAATCTTTGCAGTCAGTCACACGACAGAAACGTGCGACTCTCACCTCCTTCTCTCTGTGGCCTCTCTTCAGACATGGCTTTCCTGAAGGTCAGGTGTCTGCTGTCTGCTTGGCTCCCAGTGGCCGATGCTGCCGGGCCCGGCGGGGCGGGGAGCGAATCGGATTGGGCTTTCTGAATGGTGAGCACGCCCACTATGGTGTGTCTGTGGTGCCTCAGGGAGAGGCGGCCTCTTTGGGCTGGGGGGTAGGAGACTGGAGGGCGTAAGGGGCGCAGGCGCGGGACAGGGTCACGCCAAGTGGGTAGAGGGCAGAGGTCAAGGCCGGGGGCAGGGGGCGGGCAAGATGGAGACTCAGAAAGCAGGAATATCATCACCATTGAAACCAGCTTTACTGTCAGTCACATGCAGCCACAGAGTGCTGTGCACAGTCGCCCCGGCCCTCCACATCACATAGGGGTGGGGCGTCTACGGATGTGCATTGTGCTCCAAAATAAAGAAAAAAGAAGGGTGGGTGGGAGAGGGGCAGCGGACTGCATGCACAGCCATATCCGAGTGGACTAGCTTCAGAAAGCCGGACATTTTGGTATAAAACAGAAACCAAAATAAGTCCAAAACACAGGGAAAAAAAGGTATAATGAAATTTAAACAGAGGGAGAGGGTTAGGTTGGGAGACTTTCTTCTGAGTTCATCGTTGTAAATGCTTGGATTAGGTAGTTCAAACGATTCAAGTGATATCTAAGTGTAATTCCTAGCCTTCCCTCTCTTGGACCATGACACCATGACTAGTCCAAAATGAATCAAATATACTGTGTCTACTAATCTACTGATTCTACTGTGTGTACCATGGTAGTCAATGGCTTGACCAATCATGTGAGAGCACTGGCAGTGGTACTGTGTTCGGACACTGATTGACAACTGGTCCCAAAGTGATTTTTCAAAAGCCCTACTTGTTTGTCGGGAGTCAGTCTTGTTTAAGATCATCATTGTCATTCTGTGACATTCTGTTAACTGTCTTACAAAATGTAATTATACAAGAACATTTAAAAGAATGTTTGAAACAAACTTGGTTTAAGGGAGGATGATTATGCCTGCAACCTTAGGATTCGTTATTTAAATGTTTAGTTCCAATTTATGATCTAATTTAACAGAGGGTTTAGTTTCTGTTTTTAGAAACGTTAGTTTAGTTGTAGTAATTGTACATTTCCTTTTTATCAACCTTTTAACCAATGAAGTATAAAATGTTTTTAACAGCAATCTTTGTGGCTCTGGAGGTTCATTGAAACAGGGTAAACTGAGGAGTAAACTTTAGTGTAAACTCTAAAACAAGAAGTGCTAGAATACGGTAAGTGTGATGCTGGATCTACACACCGTGGGAACATACAGAAGAGAAGCAGTGAGGGGGGGGGGGGGAGTACGGAAGGCACCAGAAGTAGGACAAATTAAAAAAAGGAGGGGGAAAAAAATAGAAGGAAAAGGGGAAGAGAAAACAAAGAAAGCAGCTCAAACTGGACAGAAGGGGGAACAGATGAGCGCGAGGCGGCCATGCTGCGGAGGCTTTATTTGTGTCTTTTACTTGGTTGGAGGCGGTGCTGTTGCTGCGGAGCCGGAGCTTCACCCGTTGCTACAGCGACACCGCCGGCGCCATCCTGCTGGTGTTGCCTTGCACTTTTGCGAGGCGCCGCACGTGGAGCCGCGCGTGGCGTATGTTGGCTGTGGCCCTCGGACGGGGAAGGCTTCGATGTGCCGGGGCTACTGTGAGATTTCTCAATAGTGGGCACCTGCGTGTCTAGAACAACCAAATTCACCAATTACCATCTATCATTACCATTAAAGCTACCATCTGTTGTTGTGCTCTTCTGTTTTTACATCAGGGCTAGATAGCTACTAAGCTACATGCCACATTCTGTAGCGCCCTGTTTGAATGACCCTTTGGAAGTGGGTATTTTCCAATTGTTTGGGCCACATAAGTTTTCCACTTAAATTTGGAGTTTTCCAATTAAGTTTAGGGTTAAGACTGAGGAGGTGGGTGTTGTTTTCAAAGCCTTCCATGGCCATGTTGTGGAAGGACAGGAAGGGAGGAAGCTGAGGGTAGGAAAAGTCTGAGCTGAGTGGAGTCATGGCAACAGCAGAAAATAAAAACATGGCAAAGCAAAGAGCATGAATCCAAAGCTATAATGGATGAGTCTGAATAGTGAGGGAGAAGTGACAGAGGGGGGATAGAAAGAGAGACAGAGAGAAAGAGAGAGACAGGCAGAGATAGCTAGGCAGACAGAGAGAGAGACAAAGACAGCTAGAGAAAATGAGATCGAGAGAGAGAGAGAGAAAGAGAACAAGGGAGAAAAGGAGAAAGGGAGAGAGAACCAGAACAGGTACAGATAGAGAGAAAGGAGTAGGGTAGGTTGTTCGTGATGACTAAGAGGCCTGAGGGAAGGGAAAGACAGAACCTCTCCTACCCTTGGCTGGATCAGGGAAGATCCCATGGCTCCGGCTCTTGATGACCGACGACTTGGGCGGGTCCTGGTTCCCGTGGGCGGGTGTTTTGGGGGAGGCGTGCTGCGAGGGGGGCTTGGGGGAGTCCTGGTTACCGTGGGCAGGGGTTTTGGGGGAGGCGTGCTGCGAGGGGGGCTTGGGGGAGTGCTGGCGCCCCTGTGCTGAAAGGGAGCGCCGGTGGTGCTCTCCCTCACTCTGTTCCTTCAGAGGGAGCCAGCGTGGGACGTTGTCCATGTTAGCTGTGTTGGACAGGTCCATCAACACCTAGAGGAACACCCACATACATCTCCTTTAACATCAAGAACACCCACACACATCCCCTTTAACATCAACCTCACATAGTGGATGGCTGCTTCTTATAGGAAACTTACAGCAGCATCACAGTAATGTATGTCACCCTCACAGAAGTGCTATGGACAAAATGCATGTCTCTCTCTCTCACCTCTCCCAGAAAGTCGTTGGAGGAGCACTTGTCGTAGTCCCACACGCTCACCTCCAGCAGCTTCTTCCTCAGCTGAAACACAGCGCACACACACCACACACACAGACACACACCACACACACACACACACACACAGACACAGACACACACCACACACACATTATTATTCCTCTAAACTCACAAATGCAGTATTCACAGTAGCCAGCACACATCAAACACACAGGACATTGTGGTTATCCCAAAAGCAGTTAGTGATACTGTAGCAGTACCTGTTCCAGGTGGATGTTCTTATAGATAACAGTCTGGTTCCACTCTGGGTTCAGACTCTGGCCAGCTTGTTTTGATCTCCTCTTATTCTCAGCACTGGAATCACACACAGACAGAGCAGGCCATTAGCAAGGTATGAACACACACACTCATACTCACACACTCACACATACACACACACACACACACACACACACACACACACACACACACACACACACACACACACACACACACACACACACAAAACATAGAAATTCAGGGCACAATAGCACAATGTTAGGGTGCAGGGCACAATGAAAGGAAGTAGCGAGCTATGTTAAGATGTAGGGCACAATGTAAGGGTGTACGGAACAATGTAGGGCACAATGTAAGGGTGTACGGAACAATTTAGGGCACAATTAAAATGGAAGACTAAAGGGAACAACACTGGATACAACGGATATCACAATATCAAGAACAACGTCAGGGTGAGGTACAAAGTAAAACACAATATTAGAACAACAATTTAGGGTATTTTATATGTCTGACAGACATGTAGGGAAATGAGTTATGGGAAAGTGGGGAATCATATGTTAGGTCATATCGAGGTGCAGTCTACTGTAGTATGCATATTAGAACACAATCTAAGGAGGTAGGGAACAATATGAGGGCATAGGGCAGAAGTGTACAATGCATGGGAGTGGAAAGGTGTTAGAGTGAGTATATAGTGACTTGCTGGGGTTATACCCTCGTCACCAGCACCACATGCATTGGGCCCTGAGCCTTCAACTCAATCGTCATCACAATCCAGGTCCAACCTTACTACAACCTAACAGCAACCATCAAAGTCAAAAGTCAGAGTGGGCAAATCACATACCTGGCATTCTGGACAACCATGACCTGACTGAATGGGTCCAGCATGCATTAAATATAAGAACAGCATACAAAAACAAGAGTCAGTGTCAGGGGGGTTAGGAGTGTGTGTGGGGTGTGTGTGGATGTAGTTTTGGTGGAGGGGGGGGGGGGGGTTAAGTGAGCAGTGAGGGTTCAGGTGTGTGGTGGTGGGGGGGGCAGTGTGGTGTGTGTGTATTTGGGGAGGTCAGTAACAGGGAAGTGGGCATGGGGCACAGGATGTGTGTTGGGGCAGTGAGGGAGGAATGTGTCTGTGTGTATTGTGAGTGTGCATTTTCCCCCAGCGTGTGTGTGCTTGTATATGCATGTGTGTAACACTATACAAGTCCAGTGGTCCCTAAGGACTCCATAGATAAGGGTAGGTAGGGTAAGTGGGAGAGCTGATTACAACATGACATAATCACATTGAGCACTGAGATCCATACGGCTACAGTGTGGATCGTATTACAAGCTATTATGAGTCTTATCGATTTCCCTGCTCTATTCCGCCTAGCAACAAGAGCAAAGGGGAAAACTCAGCAGAACTACATGGCAAAATATAACATAATTTACATCACGTTTAGGGTATTACATGTGTGTCGTTTGACGCTGATTAGGTGTTAATGACTCCCTTCATAAAAACTAGGTATCAAATGTCTACATAGAAACAGTTCCTAGAATGGTAATTACATTTCATGTCATGTGACAGGCTTGTAACAGGTTTATCACAGTGGCATGATGGAATTGATCTGACATCAGGTGTGGGTGCATAGAACACAACATGCATGCCATGGCTAGCTAAAATCAATCGTAAATCGATTTTAAGATGAATGGGAGTTCTTTTTAAGCTTTCCAAAATGGCTTCCTTTTGAAGTGGTTGGTTTTAATGGTAATCTTGGTTCTAGGCATTTCTTCCGTATGAATGCGTTTGTGTACATGACCTGAAATTCACAATGCCTTTTACACACGTGAAACACCCTGAAACTAAACGAATCACCTTTCCAGTGTTTTATATACACTTAACACAATTACAAGAACACTTTACCACACAACCATTCAACACTGCTATCGATAATGCTTCCACTACGATATGACACAGTTCATTATTAACTCACTGTGATGCACATCCGACAAGGAAATGCTCTGGTAACATTACAGAGCATAGGTACATGGACAGAGCACAGCAACAGAGCAAGGATGAGAAGTGAAAGAGTTACATAATGGCTGTAGTGTGTAGGCTACTATCGGTGATCTGTGAAGTATACTTAACTTCTCTCACCAAAGAGATTGTTCTCTCCTTGACTTGACTAGTTCCAGTGTTTCTGTCCCTACCTCTCTGCTATAGCCTAGAATCCAAACGGAATACCACTCCTCACTGCCTGCCTGCAAACTAAACTCAATATACTTTCATTTCAAATTTAAAAAAAAGTGATATTCAGTTTGGATTCCAGACCAGCTTTCTTTCTTTGGTAGGGTTGCAGAATTCTTTTAAGTTTCCCAAAATTCCCAAGTTTCCCAGAAATCCGGATTGGAGGATTCTGGATAAGCCGCTTATTCTCTCCTGACTCCAAGAATCTGCCAGGATTTTATTTAGAAACCTGGGAATTTTGTGAAAGTTATCCGAATTTTGTAAACCCTGCTGTTAGCTTATCCAACAGACTCACCCCCTCCCCGGTAGGAGGTAGACTTTGACGAAGGGGTCGGAGTAGCCGTTGTTGTCTCGGGGGGCCAGGTTCCTGGCTTGGAGCACGTGAACAATCAGGTTCCCCAGCTGCTTGTCATAGTTGATTTGAAGCTGCAAAATCAAGAGACGGTGGAATCTCAACGAGACGGCTGGCCTTAGTAAAACACCTTATGAAGTGCATGGATATACAAGCAGTGGTGAGTCAAGGAATCTCAAAACAAGGCTTGGTCAGCTGACCTGTATCTCTCCAGTAACAGGGTGGGATTGTGTCTTCACTGGTTCCGCAGACTGGAAGATGACAGAAACACATTTAGAAACAGTAAGTGTGTGTGCATGTAAAGAACTGTCGATGAGTACAGAATTATGCATACGATTAGTTAGAAACACTTTCAAACTAAAAGGCATACAACATACAGTATGTGCCAATATAGAATTGCCTCTATTGAAAATTAGACAGTTCTTTTGAACATAAAATATGTTCTAGTCATGCAACCAGAAGATGACGCCTGTGTTCAATTTAGCTCCACATCATCCTCCACCCGTTCACCTTGCTGCTGTGGCGTTTCTTGCTGACGGAGGGCGACCCCGGCTGTCCCGGACTCTGGATGGCGCTAGAAGTGGCCGAGGCGGCGCCTGAGATGGCAGAGTGGGGTCCTTTCTCTCCCCCCACCGTGGAGGAGGAGGACGTGACGGTGGTAGGTGGAGGAGCCTGCTGCTGGGACACCTTCTGTAGCTCTGCAGCCAGTTGTTTCGGATCCACCCCCGGAGACCTGGGGGGTCTGTCACCTAGAGCACAGACACACACGTATGGACACAAATTCACAAAGAGAAACACACACACACATTTGAAGTTATGGAATCATTCACTGTGGTAGAGGCCATAGTGATTGAAATATTCTAGTTGCAGAACCTTAAGGGATTTTGTACCTTTAGTGAGGCGAGTCGAGAGAGAGGGGAAGTTGAGAGAGAAGGTAAAGAAAAATGAGAGAGAAGGGGAAGATAGCAGAGAGAGAGAGGGGGGAGGACACCCTGGGGTGAAGAGGCTAAGCTCTTACTCTACCTGGTTTGCTCTGGTCTGGGAGATCAAGGTGCTGAGAGCCCTCTGAGTCAGCCAGCATGTTCAGATCTCTGAGGGAGAGAGAGCGAGAGAGAGAGAGAGAGAGAGAGAGAGCGAGAGAGAGAGAGAGAGAGAGAGAGAGAGAGAGAGAGAGCGAGAGAGAGAGAGAGAGAGAGAGAGTGTGAGATTGTGAGAGAGAGACAAAGTGAGAGAGAGAGAAAGTGAGAGAAAGTGAGAGAGCCAGATTGAGCGGGTAAGAGAGAGAGAGAGAGAGAGAGAGAGAGAGAGAGAGAGAGAGAGAGAGAGAGAGAGAGAGAGAGAGAGAGAGAGAGAGAAAGGGAGGAGAGAGAGAGAAAGGGAGGATAAAGAGAGAGAGAGAGAGAGAGAGAGAGAGAGAGAGAGAGAGAGAGAGAGAGAGAGAGAGAGAGAGAGAGAGAGAGAGTGTGAGATTGTGAGAGAGAGACAAAGTGAGAGAGAGAGAAAGTGAGAGAAAGTGAGAGAGCCAGATTGAGCGGGTAAGAGAGAGAGAGAGAGAGAGAGAGAGAGAGAGAGAGAGAGAGAGAGAGAGAGAAAGGGAGGAGAGAGAGAGAAAGGGAGGATAAAGAGAGAGAGAGAGAGAGAGAGAGAGAGAGAGAGAGAGAGAGAGAGAGAGAGGGAGAGCGAGAGAGAGAGAGAGAGAGGGAGAGAGAGAGAGAGAGAGAGAGAGAGAGAGAGAGAGAGAGAGAGAGAGACAGGTTGGGAAGAGAGAAAAGAGAAACAAATTGTGTCAAAAAGAGAGGACAGAGATGAGTGGGAGAGAGAAGTCACCAGTAAAGTGAGGGAGTGCGAGGCAATGAGATGAATTTAGAGAAGACTGAGATTTTAAAAAGAAATGTATTCTATGTGAATCAGAAACAACCCACTCTAGAGAACTACTGAAGCTAATGAAGACTGCTCACTTCCAAATATTTGAGGTGGAACCCCCGCAAGGCTGTTATCAGTGAGTGTAGGTGGCTGTGCTCAAATATATATCTTAAGGCTTAAATTCCTCCTCCTCTATCAAATCATGACAAATGATAAAGGGAGAAGAGAGAGAGGAAGGTAGCTGGACAGAGAGAAACTGAGAAGGAGAGGGAGATATATAGAGAGAGAAAGAGTGACAGGAACAGAGAGAGAGAGGAAGCCTAAGACCAATTAGAAAGGGAGAGACAGTCAGAGAGAAAGTGGGACGGAGAGGGAGAGACAGTCACAGAGAGAAGAAAGTGGGACGGAGAGGGAGAGAC